>NW_027204426.1:410000-535000 GCF_024711535.1 Dipodomys merriami | reverse complement strand
ATGGGTGGGTGGATGGGTGGATGGATGGATGGAATGGTATTATTTTTGTTGTTACTGTTATTGTTCTTGTTACTATTGTTATTACTATTATGGTTATTGCTGTTGTTGGAATTGTAATTTTTTTTTTATAATTGTATTTTATTTTATTTGAGAACATACTGTACAGAGGGGCAACAATTACATGGGCAGGATAATGCATACATTTCTTACCAAGCATTGCAGCCTCCTCCTTTGTTTACCCTTCACTTCCCTTCCCCGTCTCCCCCCTCCCCCCACCCAATTTTACCCCCCTCCCCCCACCCAATTATACCCCCCTCCCCCCCCACACCGAAATTGTAAAGCTGGTTTTGACATGACATTTTGTACTTCTCATTGTTGCAACAGGTCCACCTGAATCCTTAAACGACTTGTTTGTCCCCATCTCCTCCACATGTTATACTAACATCAAATATAGTGAAAGCGGGGGTTACACTGTGGGGGAGGGACATACAAAGCAACAAAGAAATAATCTTATAAATGCATTAGAAACACATGCATGAAAGAAACGAAAACATTAAAATACATATTTAAGGTTTCATTTTCCTAACATCACATTATCTGGCCTTTTCCGCTTGACTCATACCTATACTAGATATTGCAAATAAGGGAAACCATGGGACCTATGCTTCTTTGGGCCTGGCTTACTTCACTTAATATAATTTTTTCCAAACCTTTCCATTTCCTAACAAATGGGGAAATGTCATTCTTTCTGATGGAGGCATAGAATTCCATTGTGTATATATACCACATTTTCTTGATCCATTCATCTACTGAGGGGCATCTGGGTTGGTTCCATATCTTAGCTATGGTAAATAATGCTGCAATAAACATAGTTGTGCTGGTAGCTTTAGTGTGGTCTTGTTTGTAAACATTTGGGTAAATGCCCAAAAGTGGGATTGCTGGATCATAGGGGAGATCTATGTGAAGTCTTTTGAGGAAACTCCATACTGCTTTCCAAAGTGGTTGAACAAGTTTACATTCCCACCAACAATGAAGTAAGGTTCCTTTCAGTCCACATCCCCTCCAGCATCTGTTGTTATTAGAGTTCTTGATTTTTGCTGTTCTAACTGGAGTGAGGTGATATCTCAATGTTGTTTTGATTTGCATTTCTTTTATGGCTAGGGATGTTGAACATTTCTTCATGTGTCTATTGGCCATCCTTCTTTCTTCTTCAGAGAAGCTTCTCTTTAAGTCTTTCGCCCACTTATTTATTGGGCAGTTGTTTCTTTGAGGATTTGTTGTTGGGTGGTTTAATTTTTTGAGTTCCAAGTATATTTTAGATATGAGACCCTTGTCCATTGTATGGCTAGTAAAGATCTTCTCCCAATCGGTGGGCTTTCTATTGATCTTACTATTATGGTTATTGCTGTTGTTGGAATTGTAATTGTTAATACTTATTGTTATTGTTCTTATTGTTTGTTGTTAATGTTATTGTTATTATGACTATTATTACTGTGATTGCTGTTATTACTGCTATTATTATTATTGCTGTTATTGCTCTTACTTTTATGATTACTGTTATGGTTATTATTATTGTTACTATTGTTACTGTCATGGTGATTGATGTTGTCTTTGTTCTTATCACTATTGTTTTGCTGTTATTGTGATTCTTGCTGTAATTGTTATTACTGTTACTGTTATTGTTATTATTGCTATTGTTACTGTTATTGTTACTGTTATCATTATCGATGTTATTGAACTTATTATTGTTATTGTTATAGTTATTGTTATTATGGCTACTATTACTCTGGTTATTGCTATTATTGCTTCTATTGTTATTGTTACTCTTATTAATGTCATTGTTATTGTTATTTGGTTGTTATAATGGCTATTATTGTTATTGTTATTGCTATGATTGCTGTGATTGTTGTTGTTCCCATTGTTACTGTTCTTGTTATGGATGATGTGTGATTGTTATTGTTATAGTTATGATCGCTGTTATTGTTACTCATACTATGATTGTTGTTATTATTGCTATTGTTATTCATGTCATTGTTGTTGTTAATACTGTTATTGCTCTTATTCTCACCTTGACCCAGTTGATTCCCAGCCCTCAGCCCCACCCTGGCCTTGAAGAGCAAGAGACTAAGCTATTCTCAGCACAGCCTGATATTTTTAGACCCAAGGCTGATCACCCACCATCTGCAGCACCAGAGGACACAAAACCAAATGGAACAAATCCCACAGGCAGAGGGGGAGAGGAGGGGCCTGGGCAGGATATAACAGCCATCCATCCACCCACCCATCCATCACCCATCCACCCACCCATCCATCCATCCACCCATCCACCCACTCATCCATCCACCCATCCACCCACCCATCCACCCATCCATCCACCCATCCATCCAATCATCCACCCATCCATCCACCCACCCATCCATCCATCCATCCATCCACCCATCCATCCACCCATCCATCCACCCATCCATCCATTCACCCATGCATCCATCCACCCATCCACCCACCCCTCCATCCATCCATTCATCCATCCATCCATCAACCCATCCACCCATCCATCCATCCATCCACCCATCTACCCATCACCCACCCATCGGTCCCCCCATCCACCGTCCACCCATCCACCCATCCATCCACCCATCCATCCATCCGCCCACCCATCCACCCATCCATGTATCCATCCGTCCACCCATCCACCGGTCCACCCATCCACCCATCCATCCACCCATCCATCCATCCACCCACCCATCCACCCATCCATCTATCCATCCGTCCACCCATCCACCAGTCCACCCATCCACCCATCCATCCACCCATCCATCCATACACCCACCCATACACCCATCCATCCATCCGTCCACCCATCCATCCATCCACCCATCCATCCACCCATCCACCCATCCATCCCCATCCATCCACCCATGCATTTACCCATCCATCCATCCATCCATCCATCCATCCATCCACCCACCCATCCATCCATCCATCCACTCGTGACTCAGTGAGGCACTTCCTGTGTTCATTCCCTTTATTTCCAGAGGTCAGGGACGCCCTGGGATGGGTCAGGTCTTGGCCTTGTGTCCAGTGTCCTTCTGTCTGTCTGTCTGTCCGTCCGCAGGTCAGTTGAAGGCGGGCAGGCTGAAGAGCTCGGGTTGTATGTCACCCAAGGAGGGCAGCAGCAGGGTGGCCCCGGCCGTTGAGTTCGGGGTCGAGCTGGACGCTGGGCACCATGACCACCTGCATCCCCGCTGCCTGGGCGACCGCCATGCCGTGGGGCGTGTCCTCCAGCACCAGGCACTGCGGGGTCAGAGGGCGAGAGAGACACGCGGAGTGAGAGGTCGGCCGGGGGGTGGGCCGGGTGCCCAGTGTTGGAGGGAAGGAAGGGGGGAAGGAAGGAAGGAAAGAAGGAAGGAGGGAAGGAAGGAAGGATGAAAAGGAAGGATGGAGGGAAGGAACAAGAAGGAAGGAGGGAAGGAAGGAAGGAAGGAGGGAAGGAAAGAAGGATGGAGGGAAAGAAGGAAGGAGGGAGGGAAGGAGGGAAGGAGGGAAAGAAGGAGGGAAGGAAGGAGAGAGGGAAGGAAGGAGGGAAGGAAGGAGGGAGGGAAGGAAGGAAGGAGGGAGGGAAGGAAGGAGGGAAGGAAGGAGGGAGGGAAAGAAGGAGGGAGGGAAGGAAGGAAGGAGTGAAGGAAGTAGTGAAGGAAGGAAGGAAGGAGGGAAGGAAGGAGGGAAGGAAGGAGGGAAGATGACCGTTGAGCCACGGCGTGCCTACTGGCATGTTCTGTGTGTGATTTCGAGGCCTCCCCCACCCAGGGCCTGGTGTGGCCCAGGTGAGCACTGTGCCAAGGAGTCTCCCTCCCTGTTCCCCTGGGGCCGTCTGTCCATCCGTCTCTCCATCCGTCCATCCGTCTGTGTGATTGTGTGTCTGTCCGTGTCTCTCTGTCTGTCTCTGTGTGTCTGTCTGTCCCTATATCTGTCTGTCTGTGTCTCTGTGGTCGGTCTGTCTGGTCTGTTCTGTGTATCTGTCTGTCTGGACTCTTATGTCTGTCTGTCTGTCTCTGTATGTGTGTCTGTCTGTGTCTGGCCAAGTGTCCCTGTGTCTGTCTATCTGTGTGTGTCTGTCTCTGTATCCGTCTGTCTGTCTATATGCCTATTTGTGTGTCTCTGTAGTCTGTCTGTCTGTGTGTCTGTCTGTGTATGTATGTCTATCTCTCTCTGTCTGTCTATCAGTGTGTGTCTGTCTGTCCGTGTCTCTGTGCTCTGTCTGTCTGTCTGTCTGCCTGGTCTGTGTATCTGTGTGTCTGTCTGTGTGTATCTGTCTGTCTGTGTGTCTATCAGTGTGTCTGTCTGTGTCTCTGTGGTCTGTCTGGTAGGTCTGTGAATCTGTGTGTCTGTCCCATCTCTTGTGTCTGTCTGTCTGTCTATCTGTCTGGTCTCTGTGTCTGTGTGTCTGTGTGTCTATCTCTCTGTCAGTGTGTCTGTCTGTCTATCGGAGTGTGTCTGTCTGTCCGTGTCTCTGTGGTCTGTCTGTCTGTCTGTCTATGAGTCTGTCTCTGTGTCTGTGTCTCTATCTGGTTTGTCTGCCTGTCGGTCTGTGTGTCTATCTGCCTGTCTGTCTGTCTGCATGTCTGTCTGGTTTGTCCATGTGTCTATCTGTGTCTCTGTGTCCGTCTCTGCGTCTATCTGTGTGTTTCTGTGTCTGTCTGTCTGTCTGTCTGGTCTGTGTATCTGTGTATCCGTCCATGTCTGTCTGTCTGTGTGTCTCTCTGTGTGTGGTCCATGCAGTGGACCCGAGGCCCGAGGCCTCAGTTTACCTGGTTGACGGGGGGGGGGGGGGGATGAGGAGAGAACCTGCGGGTGCAGGCCAGGAAGATGTCCGGAGAACCTGTGGGCGCAGGCCAGGAAGATGTCCGGGGCGGGCTTGCTGGCCTTGACCTCGGGGTCATCACCCAGCACCACGTGGTGAAAGGCACCGAACAGCTCCCGGTGTGCGCTGGTCTTGGCCTGGTAGGACTCAGTCCCTGAGCTGGTGGCCAGGGCGAAGGGGATGCTGTGCTTCTGTATGTGGAGGATCAACTTCTCTGCACCTGGAGACAGAGAGACAGGAGGAGAAGAACTTAGGTCTTTGGTGGCCTAGGGGGGAAATCCACAAATCCATCCATCCACCCATCCATCCATCCATCTACCCATCCACCCATCCATCCACCCATCTGTCTATCTATCCATCCATCCATCCACCCACCCATCCATCCACCCATCCATCTATCTATCCATCCATTCATCCATCCATCCATCCATCTATCTATCCATCCATTCATCCATCCATCCATCCATCCACCCATCCACCGATCCATCCACCCATCCATCAATCCATCAATCCATCAATCAATCCATCTACCCAGCCAGCCACCCATCCATCCACTCATCCATCCACCTACCCATCCATCCATCCATCCATCCATCTACTCATCCATCCACCCACCCACCCATCATCCATCCATCTACCCAGCCAGCCACCCATCCATCCATTCATCCATCCACCCATCCATCCATTCATCCATCCATCCATCCACCCACCCATCCACTCATCTATCCATCCATCCATCCATCCTTTGACCCATCCATCAACCCATCCATCCACCCATCCACCCACCCATCCATCCATCAATTCATCCATCCACCCATCCACCCACCCATCCATCCATCAATTCATCCATCCACCCATCCATCCACCATCCATCCATCCATCCATCCACCCATCCATCCATCCACCCACCCATCCATCCATCCATCCATTCATCCACCCATCCATCCATCCATCCATCCATCATCATCATCATCATCATCATCATCATCATCATCATCATCATCATCATCACCATGGTGACCCAGGAAGGATGTGAACTCCGGGCATCATCATCATCATCATCATGGTGACCCAGGGCATTTCCCAGGGCGACCGGCCGGGCCACATGCACGCACACGCACGCACACACGTGTATGAGCAGATGACATCTTGTCCCGAGCACTGGGCAGCAAGTCCTAGATAGGGTGGTGGAGACGGCACCGCGTTCTAGAAGGTTCTGAATCCAACGGTCATGGCAGATGGACCGGTGAAGTCTAGGATGTACACACAGACAGACAGACAGACAGACAGACAGACAGACACACACACACACACACACACACACACACACACACACACACACACACACACACACAACGGCCCGGGGAAAGGAGCTGGTTCTAGAAAGTTTGTCCCTTTTCAGAGTTCTTCACCCAGACAGACAGACTGACAGATGGATAGATGGATGGATAGACAGATGGGTGGATGGATGGACAGACAGACAGAGAGATGGATGGACAGATGGGCGGAAGGATGGACAGACAGACAGACTGATACATGGATAGACGGATAGACAGATGGGTGGATGGATGGACAGACAGACAGACTGATAGCTAGCTAGATGGATGGATCGATGGACAGACAGACAGACTGATACCTAGATAGATGGATGGATGGATGGACAGACAGACTGAAAGATGGCTAGATAAGACGGATAGACAGATGGGTGGATGGATGGACAGACAGACAGACTGATAGATGGGTAGATGGATGGATGGACAGACTGACAGATGGATAGATGGATAGACAGATGGGCAGATGGATGGACAGACAGATAGATGGATAGACAGACAGACTGACAGATGGATAGATGGATAGACAAATGGGTGGATGGATGGACAGACAGACAGATGGATAGATGGATAATAGATGGATAGATGGATGGATGGACAGACAGACAGACTGACAGATGGACAGATGGATGGATAGACAGATGGACAGAAGGATGGACAGACAGGCTGGTAGGTGGATAGACAGACAGACGGATGGATAGATGATAGATAGATACACAAATAAGATACATGAATAGATGGATAGATGGATGGATGGTTGGACAGACAGAGAGATGTATAGATAGACACACAGACAGACAGATAGGTGGATAGATATAGTAGATAGATAGACAGATAGACATGTGGATAGACAGATGGATGGATGGATCCATGAATGGACAGACAGACAGAGAGTAGATAGACAGACACCTGGATAGACAGAGGGATGGATGCATAGATGGACAGACAGACAGATAGACGGATGGGTAGATGGGTGGATAGAAGGGTGGATGGATGGATGGGGGATGGGTGGGTGGATGGGTGGATGGATGGGTGGGTGGATGGATGTTGATTGAATATGGATGGGATTAACATTTACACACTTGAGTGACTTGGACCCAAGTCCTGATACAATATGGGTGGGATTAACGTTTGCACACTTCAGTGAGTTGGACCCAAGTCCTCATCTGGATGGAGGAGAGACGGAAGGGATTAACATTTGCACACTTGAATGAGTTGGACCCAAGTCCTGCTGTTGATGGAATATGGAAGGGATTAACATTTGCACAGTTGAGTGACTTGGACCCAAGTGTTCATCTCAATGGAGGATGGATGGATGGGTGGATGGATGGATGGATGGGTGGGTGGATGGATGAGTGGATGGATGGGAGGGTGGATGGATGGATGGATGGGTGGATGGATGGATGGGTGGATAGATGGGTGGATGGGTGGATGGATGGATGGATGGATAGATGGGTGGATGGGTGGATGGATGGATGGGTGGATAGATGGGTAGATGGGTGGATGGATGGATGGATGGGTGGATGGATGGATGGGTGGGTGGGTGGATGGATGGGTGGATAGATGGATGGGTGGATGGATGGATAGGTGGATGGATGGGTGGATGGATGGATAGGTGGATCAGAGGGTGGATGGGTGGATGGATGGATGGATGGATGGATGGGTGAATAGATGGGTGGATGGGTGGGTGGATGGATGGGTGGATGGATGTTGATTAAATATGGGTGGGATTAACATTTTCACACTTGAGTGACTTGGAACCAAGTCCTGACCTCAATGGAGTAGGTCAAGCTCTGTCTCTGTCTGTCTGTCTGTCTCTGTCTTTGTCTGTCTCCTCTGTCAGTCTGTCTGTTGGTCTGCGTGTCTCTACCTGTCCATGTCTGTGTCTGTCTGTCTTTGTCTCTCTGTCTCTGTCTGTCTCCTCTGTCAGTCTGTCTGTGTCTCGTTCTCTCTTTCTTTGTCTGTCTGTCTGTGTCTGTCAGTCTACTTCTGTCTCTGTCTTTCTGTCTGTCTGTCTCGTCTGTGTCTGCCTGTTGGTCTGCCTGTCCATGTCTGTCTCACTGTCTGTCTCTGTCTCATTCTGTCTTTGTCTGTCTCGGTCTGTCTGTCTGTCATCAGTCTACTTCTGACTTCTGTGTCTGTCTGTCTCTTTGTCTCTCTGTCTCTGTCTCCTGTGTCTGTCTGGGTCTCGTTCTGTCTTTCTTTGTCTGCCTGTGTCAGTATCTGTCTGTCTGTCTGTCTGTGTCTCTCTGTGATTCTCTGTCTGTCTTTCGTGTCTGTCATTCTCTGTGTCTGTCTTTCTCTGTGTCTGTGTCTGTCTCTGCCTATGTCTGTCTGTCCATCTGTCTGTGTCTCTCTCTGTGTCCATCTGTGTGTCTGTCTCTGTCTGTCTTTGTCCCAGTGTCTATCTGTCTTGCTCTATGTCTGTCCGTCTGTCTGTCGGCCTGTGTCTGTCTCTCTCTGTCATTCCCTGTCTGTCTGGCTCTGCCTCTGTCTGTCTCTCTGTCTGTCTGTCTCTCTGTCTGTCATTCTGTGTCTGTCTGTCTATGCCTGCCCATGTCTCTGTCTTCTCTGTGTCTGTCTGTGTCCATCTATCTGTCTGTGTCTCTCTGTGTCCATCTGTGTGTCTGTCTCTGTCCCAGTGTCTGTCTGACTCTGTTTCACTGTCCCTGTGTCTGTCTGTCTGTCTGTCGGTCGCTGGGAACCGCGCATGCGCGTTGCAGAGCAGCGCAGCCCAATCCCGCGCATGCGCAGATCCGTACCTCGCAGAGCCCGGGGAGCACACGCATGCGTGTTCCTGCTCGGCGGGGGGGGGGGGCGGGGGGGAGGGAGGGACGGGGCGTGCTGGCTCATGCATGCGCGGTACAGCGCGGAGGACCTCCCCCCCCCAGGTGGCACGCATGCGCAGTACCAACTAGACCAACCGAGGGAATCCCACGCATGCACGCACCACACGCTCGGCCCGGACGGTGCCGGACGACTCAACCAGTGCGCATGCGCAATGCGGACGGAACCTCGATCCTCCGGAGTCCCCTAGGCACCTCCCGGAGGACTCACGCTGTGCGCATGCGCAACTCGACCCTCCAGGGTCCGCTCTGCGCCTCCCGGCCGATTCAACCTGTGCGCATGCGCCGTGGGTCCACACGCGGGAGGGCAATGGGAACAAGCAGCCAAGGGACACGCATGCGCAGCGGCGCTCCGCCGGGAGCGCTAGGCCCCTCCCTGCTGACGAACCCTGTGCGCATGCGCATTGGCGCAGGCTGGCTCAGCCCCTCCCAGCTGCCTAACCCTGTGCGCAAGCGCAATGGCGCTCCGCCAGGCCGGCTCAGCCTGTCCCCGCTGAAGAACCCTCTGCGCATGCGCAATGGCTCTCCGCTGGGAGCGTTCGGCCCCTTCCCCGCTAACCCTATGTGCATGCGCAGTGGCGCTCCGCCGAGAGCGCGCGCATGCGCGCCCGCGTCTTGGCGCCGGCTGATGACATCGATGCGACAGCGCCGGCGGCCGCGCCCGGAAATGCAGCCGTGGCGGGGCCGCGGAGCGTCGCCGCCGCCGCCGCCATGGCCACCACTACGCCGTCCGGATCCGGAAGCGGAAGCGGAAGCGCGCAGGACCCCCGAGGACGCCGACCCGGGCGGCCCCCGGGTCACCATCGGTGCGTGGAGGCCTCCGGGACGAGGCGCCTTTAAGAGGCGGGGACGCTGGAGTGCGTGGCTTTCTGATGGGCGTGGCGTCGCGGTGGGCGTGGCCTGCAGGGCGTGGAGCTGACAGGAGAGTCAGTGGGGGGCGTGGCCTGGAACAGAGGCCATTGGGCCGCTGGGGTTTGGGGGCGTGGCCTGGAAAGACACCATTGGGCGGCTGGACGTAATGCCATTGGTCGGCTGGGCTGGGGGGCGTGGCTTGGAAGTAAGGCCATTGGGCCGCTGGGCCTAGGGGGCATGGCCTGGCAGGAACTAGGCTATTGAGGGTCCTGGCTTTGGGGGTATGGCTTGGAAGTAAGGCCATTTGGCGGCTGGTCCTGGGGGGGCGTGGCCTGGCAACAGTGATGCTATTGTGTAGTCTGGCTTTGAGGGCGTGGCCTGGGCGTGCTGCCATTGGATGGCTGGCCTGGGGGGCGTGGTCTGGCAGGAACCAGGCCGTTGGGTGCCCTGGCTTTGGGGACTAAGCACCCAGCACCTCCCCATGGTGACCCAAGGCAGGGACTTAGCACCCACCACCTCCCCATGGTGACTCAGGGACTGAGCACCCAGCACCTCTCCATGGTGACCCAGGGCAGGGACTGAGCACCCAGCACCTCCCCATGGTGACCCAAAGTGGGGACTCAGCACCCAGCACCTCCCCATGGTGACCCAGAATGGGGACTGAGCACCCAGCACCTCCCCATGGTGACCCAGGATGGGGAATAAGCCCCCAGTACCTGCCCATGGTGACCCAGGACCAAGACTAAGCACCCAGCACCTCCCCATGGTGACCTAGGGCCAGGACTAAGCACCCAGCACCTCCCCATGGTAACCCAGGATGGGGACTAAGCACCCAGCAACTCCCCATGGTGACCCAGGGCCAGGTCTAAGCACCCAGCACCTCCCCATGGTGACCCAGGGGCAGGACTAAGTACCCAGCACCTCCCCATGATGACCCAGGGGAGGGACTGAGCACCCAGCACCTCCCCATGATGACCCAGGGACTGAGCACCCAGCACCTCCCCATGGTGACCCAAAGTGGGGACTAAGCACCCAGCACCTCCCCATAGTGACTCAGGATGGGGACTGAGCACCCAGCACCTCCCCATAGTGATTCAGGATGGGGACTGAGCACCTAGCACCTCCCTATGGTGCCCCAGATCCAGGAGTAAGTACCCAGCACTTCCCCATGGTGACCAAGGGCAGGGACTAAGCACCCAGCACCTCTCCATGGTAACCCAGGACCAGGACTAAGCACCCATCACCTCCCCATGGTGACCCAGGGCCAGGACTAAGCACCCAGCATTATCCCATGATGACCCAGGGCTGGGACTAAGCACCTAGCACTATCCCAGGGTGACCCGGGGCCAGGACTAAGCACCCAGCACCTCCCCATGGTGACCCAGAGTGGGGACTAAGCATCCAGCACCTTCCCATAGTGACTCACAATATCCCCCAAGCACCCAGCACCATCCCATAATGACCCAAGACAGGAACTAAGCACCCAGCACCTCCCCAGGATGATCCCCAAGCACCCAGCACCACCCCATAGTAACCCAGGGCTGGGACTAAGCACCCAACACCTCATCATAGTGACCTAGGATGATTCCCAAGCACCCAGCACCATCCCATGACAACCCAGGGCTGGGACTAAGCAACGAGCACCTCCTCAGAGTAACCCAGGACCAGGACTAAGCACCCAGAACCATCCTATGATGACCCAGGGCTGGGACTAAGCACCCAGCACCTCCCCATGGTGACCCAGGGGAGGTACTGAGAACCTAGCACCATCCCATGATGACCCAGGACAGGGACTAAGCAACCAGCACCTCCTTAGAGTAACCCAGAACTGGAACTAAGCACCCAGCACCACCACCTGGGGAACAAGGACTGAGCCTAAGCATTCAGCACCTCTCCATGGAGACCGAGGATAGGAACTAAGCACCCAGCACCTCCCCATGGTGACCCAGGAACGGGACTTCACACCCAGCACCTCCCTACTGTTTACATGAGTCAGGTACCAAGCACTCAGCTCCTGCCTATTACTAACTCAGGACAGGTACCAAGCACCCAGCACTTCCCCACAGGGACTCTGGATAATCAGCAAGCACCTAGCACCTCACGTGTGTGTCCTTTCCCTCCCCCTGACCCCATCCCAGGTTCTCCACGTGGCGCGATGACCGCTGGTTGTACAGGATGATGGACTACGTGCCTGGTGGCAAACTCCTCAGCTACCTGCGCGCCCGCCAAGATCCTGTGCGCACTGGCCTACCTGCAGGTGAGCGGACCAGCAATGATGGGGGCCGCCCATCCATCCATCCATCCATCCATCCACCCATCCATCCACCCATCCATCCATCCACCCATCCATCCATCCATTTACCCATCCATCCAGCCATCCATCCATCCACTCATCCATCCACCCACCTATCCATCCATCCACCTATCCATCCACCCATCCATCCATCCACCCATCCATCCTCCACCATCCACCCATCCATCCATCCACCCACCCATCCATCCACCCATCGATCCTCCATCCATCCACCCACCCATCCATCCACCCATCCATCCACCATCCATCCATCCAGAAAGTTCCAGAAAGTTCCCCCAAGGTTCCAGAAGGTCCCAGAAAGTTCCAGGTTTCAGAATAACTCAGCACATTCCCCAGGCAGGCGTTCCCTCCACCCAGACACACCCCAACCCTCCCACCCCCCTTCCTTGGCCCAGGAATGATTTTGGGGGGGAGAGGGGGAGGGAAGGAGGGTATTGATGATATTGGTATTGGTGTTGGTATTGATACTGATCCTCTCATGGTCTATTGATGATAGGTTTTCCCAGGGGATCTGTTTGATCTAAGGACTTGAGACGCTTCCAGGACAACCCATGGAAGGTTCTAGAAAGAAGCCAGGGCTGGGGCTGGTTTCTATTTCCTCCCCCCCCCCATTCTCCTCAACATCTGGGACCCAGTTGCGTTCATCCCTTGGGATTCTCCTCCATGGGAGAAGTTGAGGATGGATGATGACATCACCCCTTCCCATGATCCTTTGCGGTGACTGGTCCAGGGTCCCTTGACTATTCTTCTTGTTGTTGTTGATTTATTATGATGATTAGCTCATGTGCATGGTCTTGTCTTTCCCTTCCCCCCACCCCAACCAAGCTTCTAGAAGCTTCTGGAACAAATTGCTGATGGATTTCCTGTGTGTGTGTCAGACTCAACCAGAACCCAGCCAATGGCTTCCTCTTCTCAACGCCTGGAAATCTGCCCAACACTTCCTGGAAGGGGGGAGGGGGAGGGGGAATGGAGGAAATGAATAATGAATGAATGAATTCCCTCCTTCCTTCCCTCCTTCCAATCCTTCCTTCCCTCCATCCTTTCTTCCTTCCTTCCCTCCTTCCTTCCTTCCTTCCTTCCTTCCTCCTTCCTTCCTCCTTCCTTCCTCCTTCCTTCCCTTCTTCCTTCCTTCCTTCCCTCCTTCCTTCCCTCCTTCCTTCCTTCCTGCCTCCTTCCTTCCCTCCAATCCTTCCTTTCTTCACTCCTTCCTTCCTTCCTTCCTCCTTCCTTCCCTCCAATCCTTCCCTCCTTCCTTCCTTCCAATCCTTCCTTCCTTCCCTCTATCCTTTCTTTCTTCCTTCCTTCCTTCCCTCCCTCCCTCCTTCCTTCCTTCTTTCACTCCTTCCTTCCTTCCTTTCTTCCTTCCTTCTTCCTTCCCTCCAATCCTTCCTTCCTTCCCTCCTTCCTTCCTTCCCTCCATCCTTCCTTCCCTCCTTCCTTTCTAATCCTTCCCTCCTTCCCTCCTTCCTTCCTTCCCTCCTTCCTTCTCTCCAATCATTCCCTCTTTCCCTTCTTCCTTCCTTCCTTCCTTCCTTCCTTCCTTCCTTCTTTCCTTCCTTCCCTCCTTCCTTCCTTTCCTCCTTCCTTTCCTGTGTCCAATCCTTCCCTTCTTCCTTCTTTCCTTGTCTCCAATCTGTTAGGTTTTTAAAAAGAGGTAGGCGAGTAAGAACCGCACCAGCACGCACGTGGTATTCAGATAAGGGGTAGGTTTATTCAGTAGACCTGCTGGGACCAGGCAAGGTTGGCACTCCACGTGGCTGGGAAAGGCCTGGGAATGAGAGAGAGAGAGAGCTGGGAAGAGAGGAAAGAGAGAGAGAAGAGCAGAGAGAGGGGTAAGAACAGTAGCACTCACGTGGTATTCAGGTAAGAGCTAGGCTTATTCAGTAGACCTGATGGGACCAGGCAAGGTTGGCACTCCACATGGCTGGGAAAGAGAGAGAGCAAGAAAAGAACAGAGAGAGAGCTAGAATAGAACAGAGAGAGCAAGAAGAGAGCAGCAAGAGCAAGAGCAAGAGAGCGTCTGGGCCTGGGTTAGGCCTTATGTAGGGTATGGGCGGGGAAAGGTGTGGCCACATCAAATTCAGATGTGACCTCAGCGGATGCAGATGTGACCTCTTCCAGGTGTCCCAGGTACTGGGTGGAGACTTTGCTGCGAGGAGGGTGGAGTCTGCTCGCCATCCAGGAGCGGACCTTACACAATCCTTCCCTCCTCTCCTTCCTTCCTTCCTTCCTTCCCTCCCCTCCTTCCTTCTTTCCTTCCTTCCTTCCCTCCTTCCCTCCTTCCTTCCTTCCTTCCCTCCTTCCCTCCTTCTTTCCTTTCCTCCTTCCCTCCTTCCTTCCTTCCCTCCAATCCTTCCCACCTTCCTTCCCTCCTTCCTTCCTCCCTCCTTCCTTCCCTCCAATCCTTCCCTTCCTTCCTTCCTTCCTTCCTTCCTTCCTTCCTTCCTTCCTTCCTTCCTCCCTGGTCCAACCCAGGGCCTAGGAGAAGCACCGAGCTCGGGGCCCACAGCACCCATGCTGGGTGCTGATGGCTGAGTCCTTCCTGTGTGCAATGTGGAACAGCAGCTGGGTGGGGGGAGGAGGGGCACAGGGAAACTGGAAGCCTCTGCTGCTGTGGCTTTTTTTCTCCTGCAGGCCCCGCATGAATCATGGCCTGGAGGAAGCTGGAAACATCTGGAAGGAATTAGCAGGAAATGAGACCAAGATGTGGGAAAAGCCTGCGCCTCCTCCTCCCCCTGTGGCTGCTGCTGCTCCACCTCCTCCTCTTCCTCCTCTTCCTTCCTTCCTTCCTTCCTCCTCTTCCTTCCTTCCTTCCTTCCTTCCTTCCTTCCCTCCTTCCTTCCTTCCTTCCTTCGTTCCCTCCACTCCTTCCTTCCTTCGTTCCCTCCTTCCTTCATTCCCTCCACTTCTTCCCTCCTTCCTTCCTTCCTTCCCTCCTTCTCTCCTTCCTTCTTATGTCTTTCTGTCTGTCTCTGTGAGTCTCTGTATTTCTGTTTCTGTCTGTCTCTGTGTCTCTTTCTGTTTTGCAGTCTGTCTGTCACTCTGTCTCTGTCCATTTGTCTCTATGTCTCTGTGTGTCTGTCTCTGTATCTGTCTGTCTGTCTCTGTCTGTCTGTCTCTGCCTCTGTTCATCTGTCTGTCTGGCTAGCTATGTCTGTCTCTGTCTCTTTCTGTCTCTGTCTGTCTGTCTGTCTGTCTGTCTCTGACTCCATTTTTCTGTCTGTTTCTGTTTGTGTCTGTTCATCTGTCTCTGTGTGTCTGTCTGTCTGTCTCTGTGTTTCTCTGTATTTTTCTGTGTCTGTCTCTGTCTGTTCATCTGTCGGTCTCTCTGTGTGTCTGTCTGTCTTCATCTGTCTGTCTCTGTGTGTCTCAATCTCTATCTGTCTCTGTCCGTTTGTCTCTCTGTCTATGTCTCACTCTGTATTTGTCTCTGTCTGTCTGTCCATCCGTCTGTCTGTCTCTGACTCCTTTTTTCTCTTTTACCGTTTGTCTGTCTCTATGGTTCTGTCTGTACGTCTGTCTGTCCCTGTCTAACTCTGTGTCTCTCTGTGTCTGTCCATTTGTCTGTCTCTCTGTCTGCCTCTGTCTGTCCATTTGTCTGTCCATCTGTCTCTGTCTGTTTCTCTGTCTATTTCTCTGTCTGTCTGTCTGTCTGTCTCTGTTCATCTGTCTCTCTGTGTCTGTCTGTCTGTATCTCTCTGCCTATCGCTCTGTGTCTATTTTTCTGTTTCTGTCTGTGTGTCTGTCCGTGTTCATCTACCTCTCTGTGTGTCTGTCTGTCTCTTGTGTTTCTCTGTATTTGTCTCTGTCTCTCTGTGTCCATCTGTCTGTCTATGTCTGTGAGTCTGTCTGTCTGTGTTCATCTGTCTCTCTCTGTCTGTTTGTTTCTGTCTCTGTCTGTCCATCTGTCATTCTCTGTGTCCGTCTGTCTCTGTATCTGTTTGTCTCTGTCTATCTGTGTCTGTCTGTCTCTGTGTCTGTCTCTCTGTCCATGTCTGTCTCTGTTCATCTCTCTCTCTCTGTCTCTGTGTCTGTCTGTCTCTCTCTCTGTCTCTGTCTGTCTGTCTCTATATTTATCTGTCTGTATCTCTGTGTGTCTCTGTCTGTCTGTCTCTATATTTGTCTGTATCTCTCTGTCTGTCTGTCTGTGTCTGTCTATTTTTATCTCTCTGTCTGTGTCTGTCCCTGTTCATCTGCCTCTCTGTGTGTCTGTCTGTCTCTTGTGTTTCTCTGTATTTGTGTCTGTCTCTCCATCTCTGTCTGTGTGTCTCTCTGTGTCTCTGTCTCTCTCTGTTTATCTGTTTCTGTCTGTGTTTTGTCTCTCTGTCTCTGTCCATCTGTCATTCTCTCTGTCTGTCTCTGTCTCTCTGAGTCTGTCTGTCTGTTCATCTCTCTCTGTGTCTGTCTGTCTGTCTGTCTCTCTGTCTCTGTCTGTCTGTCTCTGTCTGTCTGTCTATATTTGTATGTCTGTATCTCTCTGTCTGTCTCTCTGTGTCTGTCTATTTTTCCCTCTCTGTCTGTCTGTGTGTCTGTCCCTGTTTATCTGCCTGTCTGTGTGTCTGTCTGTCTCTGTCTCTCTGTCTCTCTCTGTCCATCTGTGTGTCTGTCTGTGTGTCTGTCTCTGACTCCATTCCTCTGTCTTTCTGGCTGCGTTTCCTCTCTGTCTGTCTGTCTGTCTATCCCCCCTCCTCCCCCGCCCCCCCACACCCCCTCTTTCTCAGCTCTGTGCCCCCCAGCCCACAGGTCCGGCCTTTTCCCCTTCCTCTCCCCTCCTCCTCCTCCTCCTCCTCCTCCTCTTCCTCCTCCTCCTCCTCCTCCTCCTCCTCCTCCTCCTCCTCCTCCTCCTCCTCCTCCTCCTCCTCCTCCTCCTCTCTCTTTCCTTCCAGAACTTTCTCTTCGGCCGTTTCTCCCTCCCCCTCCCCAGCATCCCCCCCTTCCCCGCCTGGCCTGGTGGGGGGATTCATGGTCTCCCCATCCCCCTCTCATCGACCCCCACCCCCTCTTTTTCTTCCCTGATTCCCCTCCCTCCTTTTCCCACTGACACCCCCCCTCAGCCCAGGCTGTGTGGGGCGGAGCTGAGGCTCAGGCCGCAGCGTGACGGGGTGGGGACATCTGGGCCTGGGCGGATAAAAGAGGAGCCCGCAAGCTGTGCTGTGCTGTCTGGAGATACAGGACAGAGAGACAGACAGACAGACAGACAGACCAGGTGAGGGGGCCTGGACGAGGGGTGGAGGGGGGTGAGGGGATCTTGGGGTACAGGGGATCCTGGGAGGGGGGAAAGGGGGAAGTGTAGGGATTTGGGGGTTCTGGGGGTCAAGGAGGAGAGGTTAGGGGTCAGGGAGATGCAGGGGGAAACATGGTCAATCCTGGGGTTCCCAGGACCCCAAAGTTCATTGGGGGAAAAGCACAAGGATTCCTGGGAAGAGGGGGTCAAAGGCCCAGAGAGCAAAGGTACTGGGGTGCAGCCAGCAAAGGAGTTCAAAGGTCAAGGAGGGGGGAGACAGAGGTCAGGGGAGGGCGGACACCTGGGACATGGGCAAGATCAGGGAGCCAAGGTCCTGGGGTGCAAAGTTCAGGGGTGAGGGAGTCAGGAAGAGGGGGAATGGGAAGTTCAGGGGTGCAGGGATCAGAGGTCACCAATCTGGGGGGTGAGGGAGGGCATCTGTCACGGGGGTCCTGGGTCCTAGGTTCCCCCAAGTTCAGAGGGGAAAAGCCCAGGGAGCAAAGGTCCTGGGGTGCAGAGTTCAGGGGGTGCAGGGGTCACAGGTCACAGGAATCTGGGGTACCAGGGTCCCAGGTCCCAGAGGTAATGGAAAACCCACCTTAGGGGTGCAGGGTGTCATGATCCTCCTCTTCCTCCTCCTCCTCTTTCTCCTGTCCTCCTCCTCATTCTCTTCTTCCTTCTCCTCTTCCTCTCTTCCTCCTCCTCTTCCTCCTCCTCCTCTTCCTCCTCCTCCTCTTCCTCCCCATCCATCCATCCATCCACCCATCCATCCATCTACCCATCCATCCACCCATCCATCCATCCACCCATCCACCCATCCTCCCATCCATCCATCCATCCATCCACCCATCCATCCATCCACCCACCCATCCACCCACCCATCCACCCATCCATCCACCCATCCACCCACCCATCCACCCATCCACCCATCCATCCACCCATCCATCCATCCACCACCCATCCATCCATCCATCCATCTGCCCCTCCACCCATCCATCCACCCATCCATCCATCTACCCATCCATCCATCCACCCATCCATCCATCCACCCATCCATCCATTCATCCACCCATCCATCCATCTACCCATCCATCCATCCACCCACCCACCCATCCATCCACCCATTCATCCATCCATGAAGCCACGCCCCCTGTGGCTGGTCCAACCCATTCTCTTCCTCCTCCTTTTCCTCCTCTTCTTCCTCCTCCTCCTCCTTTTCTTCCTCCTCATTGTTATTACTATTATTCTCATCATAGTTATTATTATTACTGTTATTGACATTGTTGTTTTTACTATCATGGTTGTTACTGTTATTGTTAATATGATGGTTATGATCATCATTATTGTCATGGTTATTACTATTATGGGTATTGTGGTTATTATTGTTATTGTTGTCATGATGTTTGGGTTATTGTTATGATTGTTATTGTTGTTATTGTTACTATGGTGATGGTTATTATTATGGTTACTGCTATTGTTGTCATGATGGTTGTTATTGTTATTGTTGTTGTCATTGTTATTATTATAGTTATTATTGTTGCCATGGTTATTACTATTATGGGTATTATGGTTATTATTGTTATCGTTGTTATTATTGTCATTGTTATTGTTATTATAGTTGTTATTGTTGTCATGGTTATTATTGTCATTGCTATTGTTATTATAGTTATTATTATTGTCACAATGGTTATTGTTATTGTTGTTCTTGTTACTGTGGTGGTGACGGTCGTTGGCATATTCTTCGCCAAGCCTTCCTTATTGCTCAGGAGGCTGAGATCTGGAGGATCGTGGTTCAAAGCCACCTCCACCCCCTCTCCCCACCCCCCCCAGGACCAACCAAGAGACCCGGATCTCCAGTGAACCCCCCAACCTGGAAAGGTAGGTGAGGAGCTCCGGCCCCGGGTTCGCGTCCCGGGGAGGGGGGGCTGATGGAGGTGGGAGGAAGAGGAGGAGGAGGAGGAGGAGGGTGATGGGTGATAGGAAGCCAGGGGGAAATGGGGTGCTGAGTACTTAGTACTTAGTCCTGGGGAGGGGGGAGGGGGGATGGACAATGACAGAAACAGACAGACAGACAGAAGAGACACACAGACAGATGTAGACACACAGACAGACAGACACAGACATGACACAGAGAGAGAGAGAGACACAGACAAACAGACAGACCAAGATGTGCAGACAGACAGGGAGAGACAGAGACAGGACAGACAGACACACAGACAGACATACAGACAGACAGAGACACAGAGACTGAGAGAGAGACAGAGACAGAAGAGACAGACAGGCACAGATAGTCAAACTGAGCCAGGACAGATAGACAGAGACACAGAGACAGGAAGAGACAGATGGACACAGGCACAGACAGAGACAGAGACAGAGAGACAGAGATGGACGTGAGAGAAACTGGCACAGACAGACACAGAGAGACAGACAGACAGACAGACAAAGAGACAGAAGAGAGACAGACAGGGAGAGACAGATGCACCGAGACAGATAGACATAGAGACAGACATACAGAGGCACAGAGAGACGGGCAGACAGACACAGACAGACAGACAAGTGACAGATGGAGAGAGGCAAAAGAGACAGACAGAGACAGGAAGATAGAGACAGACAGACAGACAGACACAGACAGACTAATATGAGACAGACAGATGTAGACATGGAGACAGGGAGAGACCGACAGAGGTAAATGGACAGACACAAGAGACAGACAGATGTGAACAGAGACAGACAGGAAGACACAGAGACAGAACAGACAGACAGAAGAGACACACAGACAGATGTAGACACAGAGACGGACAGACAGAGAGAGACACACACAGACAGACGAAGATGTGCAGACAGACAGGGAGAGACAGACAGAGACAGGACAGACAGACAGAGACACACAGACAGAGACACAGACAGACAGAGACACAGACAGACAGACAGGGAAAGACAGATGGCAGAAACAGAAGAGACAGACAGGCACAGACAGACAAACTGAGCCAGGACAGATAGACAGAGACACAGAGACAGGAAGAGACAGACAGACACAGGCACAGACAGAGACAGAACAGACAGACAGAGATGGACATGAGAGAAACCGGCACAGACAGACACAGAGAGACAGACAGACAGAAAAGACAGAGAGAAGTGACAGATGGAGAGAGGTAGAAGAGACAGACAGCCAGAGACAAGAAACAGACAGACAGCTGTAGACACAGAGACAGGAAGGGAGATGAACAGACATGGAGAGACAGCAACAGACAGAGATAGACACAAGCACAGAGAGACAGACAGAGACAAGAGACAGACACAGAGACGGACACAGACAGAGACAAACAGACAGGGACAGAACAGACTGACAGACAGACAGATGGAGACAGGGAGAGACCGACAGAGGTAGACAGACAGACAGACTGAGACACAGATGTGAACACAGAGACTGACAGGAAGAGACAGAGACAGGACAGACAGACACAAGAGACAGAACAGACACAGACAGACAGACAGACAGACAGACAGACAGACAGACAGAGATAAGAGACAGACAGACTCAGAGACAGACAGAGAGAGACAGATGGACAGACACAGAACAGATAGACACAGGGGCAGACTGACAGAAGAGTCAGACACAGACTGAGACAGACAGACAGACATCAACATACAGACAGACATGAGACAGAGACAGACAGAGACAGACAGAGGGAGACATGGAGACAGGGGGAGACCAACAGAGATAGACTGACAGACAGACAGACAGATAGGGAGAGACAGATGGATAGAGACAGACAGACACAGACAGAGACAGAGAGACAGAGACAGAGAAAAGACAGATGGACAGAGACAGGAAGACAGACACAGACAGAACAGACAGACAGACAGAGGCGGATGTGACAGAAACAGGCACAGACGGACAGAAAGACACAAGAGACAGACATATGAATACAGAGACATACAGGAAGAGATAGAGATAGAACAGACAGACAGACAACAGAAGAGACAGACAGATGTAGTTACAGAGACGGAAAGACAGACACAGACATGAGACAGAGAGAGACACACAGACAGACGAAGATGTACAGACAGACGGAGACACACAGAACACACACACACAGAGACACAGAGACAGACAGATGGACAGAGACAGAAGAGACACAGACAGAGAGACACAGACAGACATGAGCCAGAGACACAGACATGACTGACAGACAGACGGAGACAGTTAGATAGAATCAGAAGAGACAGACAGGCACAGACAGACAAACTGAGCCAGGACAGATAGACAGACATAGACACAGAGACAGGAAGAGACAGACAGACACAGGTACAGACAGACAGAGAGACAGACAAAGAGAAGAGACAAAAGACAGACAGACAAACAGATGTACACAAAGAGACATACAGGGAGAGACAGATGCACCGAGACAGACAGACAAAGAGAACAGACAGACACAGGCACAGAGAGACGGACAGACAGAGAGAGACAAGTGACAGATGGAGAGAGACAGATGAGACAGACAGACAGACAGAGAACACAGACAGATGTAGACACAGAGACAGACAGGAAGAGACAGACAGAGACAGACATGTAGACACAGAGAGAAGAAACAGACTAAGACAGACAGACAGACAGACAGACAGAGGACACAGATGTAGACACAGAGACAGACAAGAAGAGACAGACAGTCAGAGACAGACATGTAGACACAGAGATAGAGAAGAAACAGACAGACGCAGGCACAGACAGACAGATGGGCAGACACAGAGGAGACAGATGGACAAACAGACACAGATAGAGACAAGTGACAGATGGACAGAGACAAGAGTCACACAGACAGACAGAGACAAAAGACAGACAAGTACAGACAGAAGAGAAAAGAGACAAACAGACACAGACAGGAAGACAGACGGGGACAGACAGACAGACTGAGACAGAAGAAACCGACACAGGCACAGAAAGACAGACTGAGAAGAGACAGACAGACACAGAGAGACAGAGGCATGAGAGCCAATGGACAGACAAGAGACAGAAGAGACACAGACAGACAGACATATACACAGAGACAAAGACATGAGACAGACAGACAGATGGAGACACAGAGACAGACGGACAGAGGGAACAGACACAGACTGACAGACATGAGACTGATGGACAGACAAGAGACAGACACAGAGATGAGAGACAGAGCCAGACGGAGACACAGACACAGACAGGGAGAGATAGATGGACAGACAGAACAGACAGACAGACAGATGGAGACAGGGAGAGACCGACAGAGGTAGACGGACAGACAGACAGACTGAGACAGACAGGAAGAGACAGAGACAGAATAGACAGACAGACACAAGAGACAGACAGAGACAGAACAGAAACAGACAGAGATAAGAGACAGACAGACAGGGAGACAGACAGACACAGGCAGACACAGAGACAGAGAGACAGATGGACAGACACAGAACAGATAGACGCAGGGGCAGACAGACCGACAGAGAAAAGAGTCAGATACAGACAGACAGACAGACAGACGTCAACACAGAGACAGACATGAGACAGAGACAGACAGACACAAGTGACAGATGGAGAGAGGCAGAAGAGACAGACAGACGAGCCAGGAAGACAGAAACAGACAGACAGACAGACAGACAGACAGACAGACAGACAGAGGACACAGATGTAGACACAGAGACAGACAGACAGACACAGACTGAGACAGAAGAGACCCAGACAGACAGACAGACAGATGTACACACAGAGACACACAGGAAGAGAAACGGATAGAGACAGACACAGGCATAGACAGACAGACATAGAGACAAGAGACAGATGGACAGAGACAGAAGAGACAAAGAGACAGACAGGCACAGTCACAGACAGACAAACTGAGCCAGGACAGATAGACAGACATAGACACAGAGACAGGAAGAGACGGACGGACACAGGCACAGACAGACAGAGACAGAACAGACAGACAGACAGACAGACAGAGATGGATGTGAGAGAAACTGGCACAGACAGACACAGAGAGACAGACAGACAAAGAGAAGAGACAGAAGAGACAGACAGGGACAGACAGACAGATGTACACACAGAGACAGACAGGGAGAGACAGATGCACAGAGACAGACAAAGACAAGAGACAGACAGACAGACACAGACAAAGACAAGTGACAGATGGAGAGAGACAGACGAGACAGACAGATGGAGCCAGGAAGACAAAGACAGACAGACAGAGGACACAGACAGATGTAGAGACAGTGACAGGAAGAGACAGACGGACACAGGGACAGACAGACAGAGACAGGGACAGACAGACAGAAGAGACAGACATGTAGACACAGAGACAGAGAAGAAACAGACTCAGACAGACAGACGCAGGCACAGACAGACAGATGGGCAGACAGAGGAGACAGATGGACAGACAGACAGACACAGAGACAGGCATGAAGGGAGATGGACAGACACGGAGAGACAGACAGACAGAGACAGAGACAGACAGGAAGAGACACAGACAGATGGACAGAGACAGGAAGACAGACAGACAGACAGAACAGACCAACAGAGATAGACACAGGCACAGAGAGACAGACAGACAGAGACAAGAGACAGACGGGGACAGACAGACTGAGACAGAAGAGACACCAAGACAGATAGACAGAGACAGACGGACAGACAGAAACGAAAGACACACAGAGACAGACTGAGACAGAAGAGATCCAGACAGACAGATGTACACACACAGACGGACAAGAAGAGAGTCGGACAGAGACAGAGACAAGAGACAGATGGACAGAGACAGACAGACATGAGACTGGTAGACAGACACAGGGAGAGACAGAGATAACAGACAGACAGATGTCAACACAGACAGACAGAGACAAAAGACAGAGACAAACAGAGATGTGGAGACAGACAGATGTCAACACAGACAGTGATGGAACAGACAGACAAGATTGATGGACAGACAAGAGACAGAGATAGAGAAACCCAGACAGACAGACGGAGATGTACAGACAGATGGAGACACAGAGATAGACAGGGAAAGACAGAACAGACAGACAGACATGAGACCAATGGACAGATAACAGAGAGAGACAGAGAGACACAGACAGAGACAGACAGACAGACAGAGACACAGAGACAGGGAGAGACTGACAGAGGTAGATGGACAGAGACAGGCAGATGTCAACACAGACAGACAGAGATAAGAGACAGAGACAGACACAGAGACAGACAGAGACACAGACAGACAGGGACACAGACAGACAGATACAGACAGACAGAGATAAGAGACAGACAGAGGGAGACAGACATAAGAGACAGACACAGACAGACAGACACAGAGGCAGACAGGGAGTGACAGACCAGACAGACAGACATGAGACCAATGGACAGATAACAGACAGAGACAGAAAGGCAGACAGACAGACAGATAAGAGACAGACAGACAGATGTCAACACAGGGACAGACAGATAGGGAGACATACAGACACAGACAAAGACAGAGAGATAGACATGGAGAGACAGATGGACAGAGACAGACAGACAGAGCAGGTCTTCCCGGTCTCTTTTTCCTTGTGTCTCTCGACTTCCTGATCATATTCCTGTTGGTTGGTGTTTTCCTTCTTCCTCTTCTGTCTCCTCTTCCTCTTCCATCTTCTCTTCCATCTCCTCTTCTTCTTCCATTTCCTCTTCCTCTTCCATCTCCTCTTCCGTCTCCTCTTCCATCTCCTCTTCCATCTCCTCTTCCGTCTCCTCTTCCCTCTTCTCTTCCTCTTCCGTCTCCTCTTCCATCTTCTCTTCTGTCTCCTCTTTCTCTTCCATCTCCTCTTCCTCTTCCGTCTCCTCTTCCGTCTCCTCTTCCATCTCCTCTTCCATCTCCTCTTCCTCTTCCATCTCCTCTTCCTCTCCTCTTCCATCTCCTCTTCCTCTCCTCTTCCTCTTCCATCTCCTCTTCCTCTCCTCTTCCTCTTCCATCTCCTCTTCGATCTCCTCTTCCTCTTCCATCTCCTCTTCCTCTTCCGTCTCCTCTTCCATCTCCTCTTCCTCTTCCGTCTCCTCTTCCTCTTCCGTCTCCCCTTCTGTCTCCTCTTCCTCTTCCATCTCCTCTTCCATCTCCTCTTCCGTCTCCTCTTCCGTCTCCTCTTCCATCTGCCCTTCCGTCTCCTCTTCCTCTTCCATCTCCTCTTCTGTCTCCTCTTCCTCTTCTGTCTCCTCTTCCATCTCCTCTTCCATCTTCTCTTCCATCTCCTCTACCGTCTCCTCTTCCATCTCCTCTTCCATCTCCTTTTCCTCTTCCATCTCCTCTTCTGTGTCCTCTTCCATGTCCTCTTCCTCTTCCATCTCTTCTATCTCCTCTCCGGTCTCCTCTTCCATCTCCTCTTCCTCTTCCATCTCCTCTTCCTCTTCCATCTCCTCTTCCTCTTCCATCTCCTCTTCCATCTCCTCTTCCTTCTCCTCTTCCATCTCCTCTTCCATCTCCTCTTCCTCTCCCATCTCCTCTTCCATCTCCTCTTCCATCTCTTCCGTCTCCTCTTCCATCTCCTCCGTCTCCTCTTCCATCTCCTCTTCCTCTCCCATCTCCTCTCCCATCTCCTCTTCCATCTCCTCTTCCGTCTCCTCTTCCTCTCCCGTCTCCTCTTCCATCTCCTCTTCCTCTTCCGTCTCCTCTTCCTTTTCCATCTCCTCTTCCGTCTCCTCTTCCGTCTCCTCTTCCGTCTCCTCTTCTATCTCCTCTTCTGTCTCCTCTTCCATCTCCTCTTCCTCTTCCATCTCCTTTTCCTCTTCCATCTCCTCTTCTGTCTCCTTTTCCATCTCCTCTTCCTCTTCCATCTCCTTTTTCATCTCCTCTTCCTCTTCCATCTCCTCTTCCTCTTCCCCTTCCTCGTGTCCATGTCCTTCTTCCTCTTCCTGTTCTTCTGATACATCTCCTTCCTCTTCCCATTCTCCTTCCTCTTCCTCCCCGTTGTCTCCCTGACCCCCACAGGTCGCCTCACATCCTTGAACCTCCATCCCCGGGCCTCCAACTTCCAGCCTCCATCCCTGGCCTCCATCCTTGGGCCTCCACCCCCTTGGACCTCCATCTCCAGCCTCCACTCCTGGCCTCCATCCCCAGCCTCCACCCCATTTGGCCTACTTTCCTCTATCCACAGGGCCTCCATCCCTAGCCTCCACCCTCCTGGGCCTCCTTCCCTGGGCCTCCAACTTCCAGTCTCCATCCCCAGCCTCCACCCCATTAGGCCTCCATCCCTGGGCCTCCATCCCCAGCCTCCAATACCTCTGGGCCTCCTTCTCTGGCCTCCAACTTACAGTCTCCATCCTCAGCCTCTACCTCTGGCCTCCACCTTCCTGGACCTCCATCCCCAGTCTCCATACCTGGCCTCTAACCCTGAGGCCCCCATCCCTGGACCTCCACTTTCCTTAGGCCTCCATCCCTGGGCCTCCAGCCCCTGGGCCTCCAACTTCCAGTCTCCTTCCTCAGCCTCCACCCCTATCCTCCACCCTGTTGGACCTCCATCCCCAGTCTCCACCCTGGCCTCTAATCCCTAGGCCTCCTTCCCTGGGCCTCCAACTTCCAGCCTCCATTTCCCTGGGCCTCCACCCCTGGGCCTCCATCCCCAGCCTCCCCCCCTCCATCCCAGCCCCAGGATGGGGGGCCCCCGCCCCTGGGCCTCGCTGCTGCTGCTGCTGCTCCTGTGTGGCCTCCACCCAGCCCCTGCCACCCGCTGCCCCAGGACCTGCGCCTGCTACGTCCCCACCGAGCTCCACTGCACCTTCCGCAGCCTCAGGGCCGTGCCCCACGTGCTGGACCCCAAGATAGAGCGCGTGAACCTGGGGTGAGGCCTGGGGGGGGAGGGGGGAAGGAAGGGAAGGAAGAGGAAGGAAGGAAGGAAGGAAGGAAGGAAGGAAGGAAGGAAGGAAAGAAGGAGGGAAGGAGGGAAAGAAGGAAGGAGAGAAGGAGGGAAGGAAGGAAGATGGAGGGAAGGAAGGGAGGATAGAAGGAAGGAAGGAAGGAGGGAAGGAAAGAAGGAAGGAGGGAAGGAAGGAGGGAGGGAAGGAAGGAGGGAGGGAGGGAAGGAAGGAAGGAAGGAGGGAAGGATGGAAGGAAGGAAGGAGGGAGAGAAGGAAGGAAGGAAGGAAGGAAGGAAGGAAGGAAGGAGGGAAGGAAGGAAGGAAGGAAGGAAGGAAGGAGGGAAGGAGGGAGGGAAGGAAGGAAGGAGGGAGGGAAGGAAGGAAGGAAGCGAGGGAGGAAAGGAAGGAAAGAAGGAAGGAAGGAAGATGATGATGAGTATTGATTCATTATTCTTGACCCTGACCCGGAAACAAAAGTCCTGCCCTCCCAGCGCTGGTTTTCAGGCTGGTTTCCTGATTTCCTCTTCCTGTCCTCTCATCTGTTGAATTAGGTTCAACCACATCCGGGTCCTGACGCACGCTTCCTTCTCCGGTCTCGCGAGACTTCAGCTGCTGCTGCTGCACGGAAACGAGATCGCGGACATCACCGAGGGCGCCCTGAGTGACCTGGGTGCACTGCAGGTGCGCAGGGAGCGGGCGGAATTGGAAGGAAGTGGAAGGAAGTTTGGCAGGAAGTGGGGCAGAAATACGCAGTGAAGTGGGACAAAGTAGGGGAGGAAGTGGGGTGGAAGTTTGAGGAAATAGATACGGAAGTGGGAGGAAGTAGGGCTGGAAGTGGGAAGGAAGTTGGAGGAAGAAGGAAGTGGGAAAAGAGTAGGGAGGAAGGAGGGGGGAAATGCGGAGGAAGACAGGCAGAAATGGGGATCAAATAGCAAAGGAAGTGGGGAGGAAGTAGGGAATCAATGGAGGAAGTAGAGACAGACATGGAAGGAAGTCGAGGCAGAAGGGAGGCAGAAGTGGGGCAGAAGTGAGACGGAAATGGATAAGGACCTGGGAAGAAGTAGGGCCGGAAGTGTAGCCGGATGTTGAGTGGAAATAGGGAAGGAAGTGGAGCAGAAGTGGGTCGGAAGTAGTGAGGATATGGATCTGGAAGTGGAAGTAGGGCCGGAAGTGGGGTGGAAATCGGGAAGTAGGGAGGAAGTGTGAGGAAGTAGGGACGAAAATAAGCCGGAAGTGGGGAGGAAGTGGGAGGAACTAGGGGTGGAAGTGGGGCGGAAGTGGTTAGGATAGGGTTCCGGAAGTGAGAAGTGGGGTGGAAATAGGGAAGGAAGTGGGGAGGAAGCAGGACGAAGTAGGGGCAGAAGTAAGGCGGAAGTGGGGCGGAAGTGGTGAGGATATGGATCCGGAAGTGGAGTGAAAATAGGGAAGGAAGTGGGGAGGAAGTGGGGGCGGAAGTGACCCAGAAGTGGGGAATGATATATAGCCAGAAGAGGGGAAGAAAGTGGAAATAGGACCATGGGTAGGATCGGAAGTGGGGCAGAAATAAGGAAGGAAATGGATAAGAAGTGGGAGGAAGTCGGGGCTGAAGTGAGGCGGAAGTGAGCCAGAAGTGGGGCAGAAGTGGTGAGGATATGGATCCAGAAGTGACAGGAAGTAGGGCCGTAACTTGGAGGAAGTAGAGGCGGAAGCCAGCCGGAAGTGGGGAGGAAGTGACCCGGAACTGGGGCGGAAGTAAGTCGGAAGTAGGGAGGAAGTGAGACTGGGGCAGAAGTGGGAATGGAAGAAGTGAGGAAATGTACTTGGAAGTGGGAGGAAGTAGAGGCAGAATTCGGCAGAAGCCAGATGTGGAGCAGAAGTGTGACAGGAAGTGGTACGGAAATAGGGCAGAAGTGAGACCGGAAGGGGGTGAAAGAGACCGGAAGTGGGGCGGAAGTGACCCCGAAGTGGCCCTTCGGATCCCAGAAATGCCCCCTTTGACCCACGCAGGTGCTGAAGCTGAGCTACAACCAGCTTCGGGCACTGCACACGGGCTCCCTGCGGGGCCTGCGGCGCCTGTCCCGGCTGTACCTGGACCACAACCGGCTGGAGTCGGTGCACCCATGGGCACTGCTGGGGCTGGCATCGTTGCGGCTGCTGCGTCTGGATGGGAACCGGCTGGCGGCGCTGGCGCCCGAGGGGCTGGCCACGCTGCGTGTGCGCGGGGTCCCGGCGTGCACGCTGGGCGTGCTGCACCTGGCTGGGAACCGCCTGGCAGCGCTGCCTGCCGGCACCCTGGCCCGCGCACCCGCGCTGCGCGTGCTGCATCTGCAGGGTAACCCCTGGGCCTGCGGCTGCCGCGCGCGCTGGATGGAGGGCCTGCAGGGGCGGGGCCGAGGTGAGCAGAGGGGGCGTGGTCAAGCGCAGGCCAATGAGAGGGCGGGGCGGGGCTGAGGCGATGCAGAGAGGGAGCGTGACCAAGATACAGCCAGTGAAAAAGGACGGGGTCGTGGCTGGGCGTAAGTGAGTAGCCAAGCTCCCCGAGTCACGTGGGGCAGAGGCGTGGCTGAGGTGCCCAGGGGGGCGTGGCCGAGCTCCAGCCAGTAAAAAACGGCAGCAGTGTGGCTGGGCGTGGCTGGGCATTAGTGAGGAGCTGCAGGGGGCGTGGCCAAGGTCTAGCCACTAAGGCGGGGCGGGGACATTGCTGAGGCTCCACAGGGAGGGTGTGGCCCAGCTTCAGCCACTCAGGCAGGGCGAGGGTGTGGCTAAGACTCCACGGGGGCGTGGCCGAGGTCCAGCCAGTCAGGTGAGATGAGGACGTGGCTGAGGTGACACGGGGGCATGGCTGAGCTCCAGCCAGTCAGGCAGGGCAGGGGTGTGGCTGAGGCTCGGCAGGGGGTGTGGCCAATCTCCAGCCAGTCAGGCATGGCGGGGGCGTGGCTGAGAACCCCCAGGAAGGGCGTGGCTGAGCTCCAGCCAGTCAGGCGCGGCGGAAGCGTGGCCGAGGCTCCCCAGGGGGGCGTGTCCCATGTCAGCCCCGCCCCTCTCCCATCCCCCCCTGCAGGCATGCTGCGCTGTGGGAAGGAACAGGCGTGCGCGGCCTGCGCCAGCCCCACTGACCGCCGCGGCCTGGACCTGCGTCGCCTGCCACCACGCATGCGCTGTCGGTCGCCGCGCATCCTCACTGACCCGGCGGATGGCGAGGAGCCGCCAGAAGCGGAAGTGGAGGCAGAGGAAGAGGAAGTGGAGGACGGGGAGGATGTGGGCGAGGTGCGGCTGAGGCTGACAGACGCCCGTGGCCGCACCGCCCACCTTGCCTGCCGCCTGCGGCGCGCGCCCGTCGTGCGCGACCTCGACGTGCGGCCCGGCCTCGCCCCCCACACCCCTGCGCACGTGCGCCTGATGCTCAGTGCCGCCCTCGTCTGCTATGCTGACCCTGCCCACCTCGCACATGCCCGCCGCCTGCTGGGAGGCGATGACACTGATGACGTCGCGCTGATGCTGCGCTGGGACCCGGAGGCGCCGCACCATGCCCACCTGGATGGGGACCTGGGAGATGGATCCGGGGAAGGCCACGCCCAACCCTCGGGCGGAGACCCTGATGGGGATGAGCTGTATCAGGACAGGCACCCGGATGTAGGCCACGCCCACCGTCAGGGTGGAGACCCGGATGTGGACCATATGTATCAGGCCACAGACTCAGATTTAGGCCAGGCCCACCATCGAACCAGGAACCCTGATATAGGCCACGTCCACCAGGGAGCCAGAGACCCTGATGTAGGCCCTGCCCACGCTCAGGACAGAGACCCGCTTGTAGGCCACACCCATCTGCAGGACAAATACCCGGATGTAGGCTATATGTATCAAGCCCGAGACCCGGATGTAGGGCCCTCCCGCCAGCAGGACAGACACCCGGATGTAGGCCATGAATATGATCAGGACATAGGCCCCGCCCACCCTCAGGACAGAGACCCTGATGTCAATGACCCGGATGAGGGCCCTGCCCACTCTGAGGACAGAGACCCGGATGTAGGCCCCGGGTATGACCAGGATGGAGGCCACGCCCACCCTGAGGCCAGTTTCCCGGATGTCCATGACCCGGATGTGGGCAAGGCCTACCGCCTGGTTCGCGGCCCTGGTGCGTCGTCATCGTCGCCGATGTCACTTCCGGGCGTGGTGGCCCGGCTGTGGGCGCGGCCTGCCTGGCTTCTGCAGCCCGAGCTGACGCTGCGCTGGGCCGGGCTGCGCGGGCCACACATACATCTGACGTGGACGGCGTGCGTGCATGGCCCCGAGGACCCGGAGGACGCGCCCTGGGTGACCCTCGACCCCCGTGATGACCCCGATGACGTGCACGTGGTGACCCCGGGGCAGACTCTGCGGCTGCACTGTGCGGCGCAGGGCTCGGAAACGCCACGCGTGGCCTGGACGCGGCCCGACGGCTCCGTCCTGCGGGGCGATGAGGACGGCGGCCATGACGGGGGGACAACGCTGGAGATCCGCGGGGTGCGCCAGGCTGATGCTGGATGGTACCGCTGCGAGGCCCGAGTGGGGCGCCGCGGGGAAACCGAGGCACGGCACGTGGCCTACGGCGGGGACGGAGCCACGGGGTCCGGGGCCTACGTGGAGGAGGAAGCCATGGAATCTGAGGCCTATGGTGTGAATGAAGCCATAGGATCCAAGGCCTACGCTGAGGAGAAAGCCACGAGATCTGAGGCCTACGCTGAGGAAAAAGCCACAAGATCCGAGGCCTACCCTGAGGAGAAAGCCACAGGATCCCAGGCCTATGCTGAGGAGAAAGCCATCAAATCTGAGGCCTATGACATGAATGAAGCCATAGGATCTGAGGCCTACACTGAGGAGAAAGCCAAAGGATCCAGTGCCTATGGCTCAGATGAAGCCATGAGATCCGAGGCCTACACTGAGGAAAAAGCCACAAAATCTCAGACCTATGGTGAAGAAAAAGCCATAGAGTCCGAGGCTTACGCTGTGAATGAAGCCATAGAATCCGAGGCCTATGGTGCAAATGAAGCCATAGAATTCGAGGCCTTCACTGAGGAAAAAGCCATAGGATCTGAGGCCTACACAGAGGAGAAAGCCATAGGCCCCGCAGCCTACACCGTGTCTGAAGCCACAGGCCGTGCAGCCTTTGACACCTCTGAAGCCACAGGCCCCGCAGCCCCGTCTGCAGCCCCAGGCCCCGCAGCCTTTGATGCCTCTGAAGCCACAGCCCCCTCGGCCTACGCTCTGTTTGCAGCCCCAGGCCCCGCGGCCTTTGATGCCTCTGAAGCCACAGCCCCCGCGGCCTACGCCCCATCTGCAGCCCCGGGCCCTGTGGCCTACGGTGGCTTTGAGGCCGCCATGGCAGGCCGGGCGCAGCGCGTGTTCGTGGTGGCGTCGCGGGCGCCAGCGGCCACGGCTCTGGCACTGCCTGTGGGCGCTGCGCTGCAGCTGGGCTGCCGGGCAGAGGCGGACCCGGCGGCGCGCGTGGGCTGGCTGCTGCCCGGCGGGCGCTGGGCCTGGGCGGGGACGGAGCTGGGGACGGACGGCGTCGGGGTCGGGGCGGACGGGACACTGACGCTGCCCGCGCTGGGTCCGCGGCACAGTGGACGCTATGTGTGCGTGGCCGCCAACGCGCTGGGGATGGCGCGCTGGGATGCGGACGTCAGCGTGGGCGGGGCGGCGGGGGACAAGATGGCGGAATCAAAGATGGAAGAATCCAAGATGACGGAAAGCAAGATGGCCAAAAACAAGATGGCGGAATCAAAGATGAAAGGCAGCAAGATGGCGGAAAACAAGATGGAGGGAATTAAGATGGCGGATTCCAAGATAGTGGACACCAAGATGGCGGAATCCAAAATGGAGGGGAGCAAGATGACCGAAAACATGACAGAATCTAACATGCCCGACGCCAACATGGCGGATTCCAAGATGGCCAAAAACAAGATGGTGGACACCAAGATGGCGGAATCAAACATGGAGAGAAACAAGATGGAGGAATCCAAGATGGAGGGAACCAAGATGGCCGAATCCAACATGGCCGACACCAACATGGCAGATTCCAAGATGGTGGACGCCAAGATGGCGAAATCCAAAATGGAGGGAAACAAGATCGTGGAAAGCAACATGGCGGAATCCAAGATGGAAGGAATCAAGATGGCAGAAAACAAGATGGAAGGAATAAAGATGGCCGAAAACAAGGTGGTGGAATCAAAGATGGAGGGAACCAACATGGCGGAATCCCAGATGGAGGAATTCAAGATGGAGGGAATTAAGATGGCGGATTCCAAGATGGTGGAGGCCAAGATGGCGGATTCAAAAATGGCGGATTCCAAGATGGTGGGCGCCGCTGCGGAAGCGGCCGCGGGGGCGTCGCGCGGCGCTGACGTCGTTGTTGACGCGCCAAGCTCGGGCCCGGACACAGGGGAAGCACGGCTGTGGCGTCGGCGTCTTGCAGGCGCCCCTGGGCGTGGGCGGCAGCGGCGTCCGCCGCCTCCGCCTCCCCCTCCCGCCCCACGCGCCGCCCCCGCCGGCCGCGGGTTCCAGCCCGCCTTACCGCGCCGCTCGCGCCCACCAGTGGCTGCCGAGCACATCCGGCCCGAGCACTGGGCGCGCATCCTGGCACGCGTGCGCGGCCGCGGCAGGGGCGACTTCCGGGCCCCGCCCACCCTGCTTCCGGTCTCCATGGAGACCTCCCCGCTTCCGGCGTCTACACTTCCGGTTTCCACACTTCCGGTTTTGACGCAAATATCCCCACTTCCGGTCTCTGTGTCTTCTGTCGACCCACTTCCAGTCTCTACTCGGACCTCACCACTTCCGGTCTCCACTCAGACCACCCCACTTCCGGTCTCCACACTGCCGGTTTCCACTCGAACATCACCACTTCCTGTCTTCACTACTTCTGCCTACCCACTTCCGCTTTCCCCACGGACCTCCCCACTTCCAGTCTCCACTCGGACCCCTGCACTTCCTGCTTCCACACTTCCAGTTTCCACTCGAAAATTCCTACTTCCGGTCTCCTCTCGGACCACCCCACTTCCGGCTTCCACACTTCCGGTTTTGTCTCGAACATCCCCACTTCTGGGCTCCAATTGCAAATCTACACTTCCGTTCTCCACGCGGAGATCCCCACTTCCGATCTCCATTCGGACCACCCCACTTCCTGTTTCCCCACTTCCGGTTTCCACTCGGAAATCCCCACTTCCGGCCTCCACTACTTCGGCCTACCCACTTCCGTTTTCGACTGAGAGATCCCCACTTCCGGCTTCCACACCTCCGGTTTACCCATGGACCTCCCCACTTCCGGTCTCCAGTCGGACCACCCCACTTCCGGTTACCACTCGGAGATCCCCACTTCCGGCTTCCACACCTCCGGTTTCCCCACGGACCTCCCCACTTCCGGTCTCCAGTCGGACCACCCGACTTCCGGTTACCACTCGGAGATCCCCACTTCCGACTTCCACACTTCCGGTCTCCCCACGGACCTCTCCACTTTTGGTTTTGACACTGACATCCCCACTTCCGGCCTTCACCCCTAGAGCATCCGCTGCTCCGACCTCTGCACTCCCGTCCTCCTCACTTCTGTCCTCCTCACTTCCGGCCTCCTTACTTCCGGCCCCCAGGAGGCTTGGCGGCGGCCGCAGGCGGGAACGACAGCACAAAGCCCACCGCACCTGGCTGGGCCCCACGGCGAACCCCCGTGACCCCGTGGTTACAACCCTGCACGGCCGTGGCCCGGATGCCCTCCCTTCCCGTCCTGCGGCTTCCCCTGACAGTGACCCCAGGACCTTTGACCTGCGACCCCCGGCCCCGCCCGCTGTGACCCCGCCTCGTGGCACCTGGAACGAGCTGGACACGGGTGAGCCTCAGTTTACCCATCTGTTTCCTGCAGGCTCTTGGCATGGGGGCGGGGGACTGAGGGGAGCCAGATGGGAGGTGGAGGTTAGCGGTCACAGGGAGGATACAAGACAGTCAGAGGTCACGGGGAGGTTAGGGGTCATGGGGGGTCAGAGGTCACAGGGAAGTCAGGGGTCACAGTCGGGTCAGCGGTTGCAGAGAGGTCAGAGGTCATGAAGAGGTTACGGGGAGGTGAGAGGCCATGGGCAGGTGAGAAGTGGATGGGAGGTCAAAGGTCATGGGGAACTCAGGGGTCATGGAGAGGTCACGGGGAGGTCTCGGGAGGGTCACTGGGAGGTCAGAGGTCATGGGCAAGCCAGGAGTCACAGGAGGTCAGAGGTCACAGAGTAGTCAGAGGTCATGGAGAGGTCACAGGGAGGTCAGGGGTCACTGGGAGGGCAGAGGGCATGGACAGGTCAGAGGTCATGGGGCGAAGTCCTTTACTCTGTCTGTCTGTTGTCTGTGTTCCTGGCCGTGTGGGGCACAGGATGACTGGGGAGACAAACACACACGCACGGAAAGACAGGCAGACAGACATAGAGCAGACAGATAGAGGGACAGATGGATAGACAGACAGACAGACAGATAGGTGGATAGACGGATGAATGGACGGATAGACAGAGCCATAGAGAGACAGACAGACAGATGGACAGAAGGTCGGATAGACAGGTAGACAGACAGTAGACAGACAGATGGACAGATAGGTAGACAGATAGACTGATAGATAGACAGAGCTATAGACAGATAGACAGAGAGATACATGGACAGATGGATGGAGAGACAGACAGACATGGAAACATACATGGTTGGATGGATGGATAGATAGGTAGACAGACAGAAAGCTGGATGGATAGATAGACAGACCAATGGACAGATAGACAGACAGAGCCATAGACAAAGAGATAGATGGACAGATGGATGGGTAGACAGACAGACAGACTGATGGATGTATAGACAGATAGGTAGACAGACACCAGACAGACGGATGGATACAGAGACAGGTGGACAGATGGACGGACAGAAGGACGGATAGACAGGTAGACAGATAGTAGATAGATAGAAGGACAGATGGACAGATAGATAGGTAGACAGACAGACAGACAGATAAACCAATGGACAGATAGACAGAGCCATAGAGAGACAGACAGAGAGATACATGGACTGATGGACGGATAAACAGACAGACTGATGGACGGATAGACAGAGCCATGGACAGACAGACACCAGAGACATGGACAGATAGAAAGAGACAGACGGACAGACCGACCAATGGAAGGATGGACAGACAGAGCCATAGAGAGACAGACAGACAGAGAGATACATGGACAGATGGATGGATAGACAGACAGACAGATAGAAACATACATGGTTGGATGGATGGATAGGTAGACAGACAGACAGACAGACAGACAGACAGACAGACAGACAGACAGACAGACAGACAGACAGATAGATAGATAGATAGATAGATAGATAGATAGATAGATAGATAGACAGACCAATGGACAGATAGACAGAGCCATAGAGACAGATAGACAGAAGAATGGACAGAGAGATGAACAGATGGACAGATGAACAGATGGATAGATGGACCAATGGACAGATAGACAGAGGCATACACAGTCAGAGAGACAGATGGACAGATGGATGGATAGACGAGTGGATGGATGGATGGATTGAAAGAGATAACATGGACAGGTGGGTGGGTAGACAGACGGACGGACTGATGGATGTATAGACAGATAGGTAGACAGACACCTGACAGACAGGCAGACAGATAAATAGAGAGACAGGTGGACAGACAGATGGACAGATAGCTAAATGGATGGACCAGTGGACAAATAGACAGAATCATAGATAGACAGACAGAGTAATGGACAGATAGACAAACAGAGCCATAGACAGAGAGTGAGAGAGAGAGAGAGAGAGAGATGGATGGAAGGAAGGATACACAGGTAGGTAGACAGACAGTAGATAGATGGATGGACAGATGAATGGACAGACAGATACATTGGTGGACGGAGCGACACAGACACATGGACAGATAGACGGATGGACTGATGGATGGATAGACAGATGGACAGACAGAGAGACAGAGGGACAGACAGATGGACAAACAGAGGGACAGAGAGACAGAGGGACAGATGGACAGAGAAACGGACGGACAGATGGACAGAGAAACGGACGGACAGATGGACAGACGGACGGACAAGTAGACAGACGAACAGACAGACTGACAGAGACAGACAGACAGAGGGACAGACAGACAGACATAGACAGACTGACAGACAGATGGATAGACAGACGGACAGAGAGATGGACAGCCGGACGGACAGACAGACAGAGGGACAGAGCACTGTCTCCGACCAGCACAGGGGCCCTTATCCAACGCCCTGTCCCTCTGTCCCTCCCTCCGTCCGTCTGTCCATCCCCAGGCGTGGAGCTGACCCCAGCGGCGCCCGACACGCATGGGACGGACACGAGTGGATCTGACGCTGGCACGATGGACACGCGTGGAAATGTCACACATGGATCTGAAACTCACACAATGGTCATGCGTGGAAAGGACAGGCGTGGACCTCACAGGAGCAAACTGGACACGCGTAGGCCTGCCACTGACTTGATGATCACGTGTGAAAATGTCACATGTGACATGGACACGATCAGATCCCTTCCACACTCACTGGACACGCGTAAAACGCACATAACTGCATCTGACATGCGTGTAAATGTCACACGTGTAAATGTCACACGTGTAAATGTCACGCATGAAAGGGACACGATCATGTCCGTTATTCATAGGCCTAACCCCAGTGGAAATGTCACGCGTGGATCTGACTCTCAGATGATGGTCACACGTGGAAATGTCACGCGTGAAAGGGACACGATCAGACCCCTTCTGCGTGGACCTCACACTCTTAGAATGCACATACGTGGATCAGACACGCGTGCAAATGTCACGCTTGGATATGACAGGCGTGGAATGGACACGATCAGGTCCATTATTCATAGACCTGACACGCGTGAAAATGTCACGCATGAAAATGTCACGCATGGAATGGATGCGATCAGGTCCCTTCTGCATGGCCCTGATACTCTTGGACCGCACATGCATGGATCTGACATGCGTGTAAATGTCACGCATGAATCTGACACTCACACAATGGTCACACGTGGAAATATCACTCGTGAAAGGGACACGATCACATCCCTTCCACACTCACCTGATACACATGAAGCGCACATGCGTGGCTTTGACACACGTGGAAATGTCATGCACGCCTCCCCCGCTCCCCCCGTGCTGCGTGAGGCGCCCACGGAGTTGGTGTCGGCCCACGCGGGCCTCACCCTGCACCTGCCCTGCACAGCCCAGGCCTGGCCCCCTGCGGCCCTACACTGGCGTCTGCCTGACGGGACCCACGTGAGACCCGTGCATGTGCACACGCACCCTCGACTCAGCGACATCTACGTCCTCCCCAATGGCACGCTGGTGCTGCGCCGCCTGCAGGCCCCGCGCCATGCTGGTGAGTACGAGTGCGTGGCCGTCAACACGCTGAGCATCGCGAAACGCACTGTGCACGTCGAAGTCACGCCCGCGCACGCGCGTCTCCCTCCCAGCGTCCGACCCCGAGGCCCGCTTGCCACGCGCGTGCCCCACGGCGCTGACCTCACGCTGCACTGCCATGCGCGTGGGGACCCCGCCCCACGCGTGTTCTGGAGGCTGCCAGATGGGCGACTGGTGGATGCTGGGAGCAGGTGAGTGTGGGAAGTGGGGGGCATCCATCCATCCACCCGTGCATCTACCCATCCACACATCCATCCATCCACTCATCCATCCACCCATCCATCCACCCATCGATCCATCCACCCATCCATCCATTCATCCATCTACCCATTCATCCATCCACCCATCCACCCTTCTATCCATCCATCCACCCACCCATCCATTCATCCATCCATCTACCCATCCATCCACCCATCCATCTACCCATCTATCCACCCATCCATCCATCCACCCATCCATCCACTCATCCATCCACCCACCCATCCACCCACCCATCCATCCACCCATCCATCCATCCATCTACCCATCCATCCACCCATCCATCTACCCATCCATCCACCCACCTATCCATCCACTCATCCATCCACCCGCCCATCCATCCACCCATCCATCCATCCATCTACCCATCCATCCACCCATCCATCTACCCATCCATCCACCCATCCATCCACCCATCCATCCACCCACCTATCCATCCACTCATCCATCCACCCATCCATCTATCCACCCATAGTTGGGATAAAGATGATACCCCTTGATAGTTAATTGATAGAGGATGGATTAGACAGATGACATAGACACAGTAGACCATAGATAACAAATCGATTATCGATTAAATATTGATAGAGATGAGGTGGGGATGGTAGATCCATTAGCAGTGAATAGGTAATTGATAGGTCCTGGCTTGCCAGATCGCAAGGTAGAACCCTAGTGATCGATCATAGATGATCGATCAGGGATCGATACAAGATGAGTATTGGATGCATATGTCACATGTGCGAATAACTAACATTGGCTTCAAATTTGTCTTCCCTTCCTTATGGTCTTTCCTCCTATTACTTTCATCCCTCCTTCCTTCCCTCCTTCCCTCCTTCCTTCCCTCCTTCCCTCCCTCCTTTCTTCCTTCCCTTCTTCCTTCCTTTCTTCCCTCCTTCCCTTCTTCCTTCCTTCCCTCCGATCCTTCCTTCCTTCCCTCCAATCCTTCCTTCCTTCCCTCCAATCCTTCCTTCCTTCCCTCCAATCCTTCCTTCCTTCCATCCTTCCTTCCCTACATTCCTTCCTTCCTTCCCTCCAATCCTTCTATACTTCCTTCCCTCCAATCCTTCCTTCCTTCCAATCCTTCCATCCTTCCTTCCCTCCAATCCTTCCTTCCTTCCTTCCCTCCAATCCTTCCTTCCTTCCCTCCAATCCTTCCTTACTTCCCTCCAATCCTTCCATCTTTCCTTCCGTCCAATCCTTCCTTCCTTCCGTCCAATCCTTCCGTCCTTCCCTCCGATCCTTCCATCCTTCCTATCCTCCAATCCTTCCTTCCAATCCTTCCCTCCAATCCTTCCTTCCCTCCTTCCTTCCCTAAATTCTCTCCTTCCTTCCCTCCGATCCTTCCATCCTTCCATCCTTCCTATCCTCCAATCCTTCATTCCAATCCTTCCCTCCAATCCTTCCTTCCCTCCTTCCTTCCCTAAATTCTCTCCTTCCTTCCCTCCAATCCTTCCTTCACCCTTCCCTCCTTCCTTCCTTCCTGCCCTCCCTCCCTCTCCCCTCCCCAGCTCTGACATCCGGGTCCGCGCCTTTCCCAACGGCACGCTCTCCGTGCGTCCGGTGACGTCACGCGACGCGGGGGAGTATGTGTGCGTGGCGCGCAACGCGGCAGGCGACGCGCATGCACGGCTGCGCGTGGAGTTGGCGGCTGGGTCAGGCGCCTCCTATCTGCAACCCCGGCTTCCCGTGACCCCCGTGACCCAGGACGCCGACCCCAGGGAGGACTGCACTGCCCACCACCGCCTCCATGTCCCATCCGGTGTCCTGGGAGACCCGGATGTTCGGGTCGTGAGGCCTGATGGGAGTGTGGGGATCTGGGACCTGGGGCCTGGGTTAGACCTTGGATGTGTGACCACGGGTGGGGGGGCGGAGCCTGGGGCGGGTTCTTCCTCTTCCTCTCAGTCACTTCCTTCTTCCTCTTCCTCTTCATTTCCTGTTTTCTCTTCCTTTCCTTCCTTTTCCTCTCAATCACTTCCTTCTTCCGCTTCCTCTCAACATCATTCAACTTCTTCCTCTTCCTTTCCCTCTTCCTCTTCCTTTCCTGTTTCCTCTTCCTTTCCTTCTTCCTCTCCATCTCTTCCTTCCTCTTCCTCTCACCATCCTTCATCTTCTTCCTCTTCCTCTGCTTCCTCCTCTGCTTCTTTTCCTTCTTCCTCTTCCTTTCCTTCTTCCTCTTCCTCTCATCCCTTCCTGTTCTCTTCCTCTCAATCTCTTCCTTCTTCCTCTTCTTCCTTTCCTTCCTCTTCCTCTTCTCAGTCTCTTCCTTCTTCCTCTTCTTCCTTTCCTTCCTCTTCCTCTTCTCAGTCTCTTCCTTCTTCCTCTTCTTCCTTTCCTTCCTCTTCCTCTTCTCAGTCTCTTCCTTCTTCTTCACATTCTTTTCCTGCTTCCTCTTCTTTTCCTTCTTCTTCCTCTTCTCCATCTCTTCCTGCTTCCTCTTCTTCCTCTTCCTTTCCTTCTTCCTCTTCCTCTCAGTCTCTTCCTTCTTCCTCTTCATTTCCTGTTTCCTCTTCCTCTTCACTTCCTGGTTCCTCTTCACTTCCTGCTTCCCCTTCGCTTCCTGCTTCACTTCAGGCTTCCCCTTCACTTCCTGCTTCCTCTTCGTCTCCCACTTCCGCCCCGCTACCCCCCGAACTCTCTGTCCCCTATGGCGCCCCCGTGACCCTCACGTGCCCCGTGACCCAGGGGTTGCGCGCAGTGACCTGGCTGAGGCCGGCCTCGCAGCCCGTGGCCTTCACTTCTGGCCTGGAGGACGCCCACTTCCGGGTGCTGCCAGATGGGCGTCTGCGCCTGCGGGGAGCACGGCGGGCCGACGCAGGCACGTACACGTGCGTGGCGGGGCGGGGCCGGCGCGCCACCGTGCGCCTACACGTGCAGCTGCGGGCGCCGCGCATCCGGGTCACGCCTGACGTCCATGACGACGTGAACGACGACATCCGGGTCTCCCCCGTGGTGCGTCTGCGCATGCGCTGCCAGGCGGATGGCGTCCCCGAGCCCCGCCTGCTGTGGGAACTTCCGGGCGGGCTGGTACTTCCAGTCCCGTATCGCAGTCGCATGGGGGGAGGGATCAGCGTGGATGCGCGCGGGACATTGGAAATCCCGGATGTGCGTGCGCTGCGCAGCGGTGGCAGCGACGCCGTGGCGTGCGTGGCGCGCAACCCGGCGGGCGAAGCCCGGATGTGGGTGCGGCTGCCGCCATGGTGGGCGCGGGCTCTGCCCACTGTGGCGTCGGCTCCGCCCTCTGAGGCGTTTACTCCGCCCCCTGGCGCGCCAGCTCCGCCCCATCACACGCCTGCCCTGCCATCTTGGGCGCTGGCTCCGCCCCCTGGTGTGCTGGCTCCGCCCTCTGAGGCAGCTCCGCCCCCTGGCCCGCCTGCCCCGCCATCTTGGGCGCTGACTGCGCCCCCTGATGCGCCGACTCCGCCCCCTGGGGCAGTGTCGGGAGCGGCGCTGCGTGTGGCGCTGGGCGGCAGCTTCCGGCTGCGCTGCCCCATCTCCACGCTTCCGGTGTCCTGGCGCCTGCCCGGCGGGCTGGTGCTGCGTGGGCCGCAGAGGCGAGGCCGCTTCACGCTGGGCGCCGACGGCAGCCTGGAGGTGCGCGCCGCCTCGGAGCGCGACCGCGGCGCCTACGTCTGCCACTCCCACCCCGGGGCGCCGCCCGGACACGCCCCCCGCGCGCTGGAGACCCGGATGTTCAGCTTCATTCCCGCCACTAGGCCGCTGGGTGCCATGGCAGGGCAACGGACTGAGGAGACCCGGATGTGGGGCTTCATTCCCGCCGCTAGGCCGCGGCGTTCGGTTGCCGGGCAACCAAGTGAAGATACCAGGACGTTGGGCTCCACCGCAGCGTCTAGGCATCTGCGTTCGGTTGCCGGGCAACAGACCGAGAAGACCCGGATGTGGGGCTTCATTCCTGCCTTTAGGCCGCTGGGTTCGGTTGGCAGGAAAGTGCGTGAGACCCAGATGTCCAGCTCCAGCAAGACTCCTGGGCCCCAGCCGGAAGATGCCTGGATGTGGGGTTCCGAACCTGCGCGCGCTGTACAGAAGCTGCGGTCCGACCAGAGGCCATGGAGAGGCTAGGACCCGGATGTGGACTGGGAGGGACCCAGATGTGGACTGGGAAAGACCCGGATGTCACCTATCTCTGGGTCCACTGAGGGGCCAGGACCCGGATGTGGACTAGAAGGGACCCGGATGTCACTTTCTTCCATGTCCACTGACCCGGATGTGGCATGGAGGAACCGGATGTCACTTTCCTCCAGATGCACTGATGGGTCAGGACCCGGATGTGGACTAGGAGGGACCCGGATGTCACCTTCCTTCATGTCCACTGAGGGGCCAGTACACGGATGTGGACTGGGAGGGACCCGGATGTCACCCTCGTTTGCGTCCACTGACCCAGATGTGGCCTGGGGAACCCAGATGTCACTTATCTCCAGGTCCACTGAAGGGCCAGGACCCGGATGTGGACTGGGGGACCCGGATGTCACCCTCCTCCATGTCCACTCACCTGAAGGTGGCATCAGGGACCCGGATGTCACTTATCTCCAGGTCCACTGAGGGGCCAGGACCCGGATGTGGACGGGAAGACCCGGATGTCACCTATCTCCAGTTCCACTGAGGAGCCAGGACCCGTATGTGGACTGGGGGACCCGGATGTAACCTATCTGTAGGTCCACTCAGGGGCCAGGACCCGGATGTTGCGTGGGGAACCCGGATGTTATGTAAGTCCACGTCCATTAACCCGGGTGTGGACTGTGGCAGGGACCCGGATATATGCTGGACGGGACCCGGATATCACATCCATGGGCCTGGCTGTGGCGTGTGGAGTCCCAGATGTCACGCTCCTCTCCTTCTACTGACAGGGTCTAGGACCCGGATGTGGTGTGGGGATTCCGGATGTCAGGTCCCACCACATCCACTGATGGTCCAGGAACGAGATGTGGAATGGGAACTACCCGGATGTTAGGGACCTCCAGGTCCGTGAACCCGGATGTGGGCTGGGTACCCGGATGTTAGGGACCTCCAGGTCCATGAACCTGGATGTGGGGTGAGTACCCAGATGTTAGGGACCTCCAGGTCCATGAACGTGGATGTGGGGTGAGTACCCAGATGTTAGGGACCTCCAGGTCCGTGAACCCAGATATGGGGTGGGTACCCGGATGTTAGGGATCTCCAGGTCCGGGAACCCAGACGTGGAGGCGAGTACCAGGATGTCACTTATCTCCAGGCCCACTGGCAGGCGCCAGGACCTGGATGTGAGGGGTTTGGACCCGGATGTAAGGGTTGGGACCCACATGTGAGGGGTTGAGACCCAGATGTGAGAGGTGGAACCCAGATGTGGGCGGAGCAGGCGCTCCACACCTTGGCTCCGGGCTCCAGCTGTGCTTTGGGCCGTTGGGGTCCTTTCCCAGACTCGGAGGCAATAAAGCAGCCGTGCTGCTTCTGGATGGAATTCTTCCTCACTTCCGCCCCAGCGCAGGCCATGCCCTCCTGAAACCCTCACTTCTGCCCCAGCACAGGCCACACCCTCCTGAGACCCCTCATTTCTGCCCAGCACAGGCCACACTCTCATTTCCGCTCCTAGCACAGGCCACACCCTCCTGGGGCCCTCATACATTCCCAGCACAAGCCATGCCCTCCTGAGACCCTCACTTCCTTCCCAGCACAGGCCACGCCCTCCTGAGACCCTCACTTCCGCCCCAGCGCAGGCCACGCCCACATAGGTCCCTCACTTCCGCCTCATTGCAGGCCACACCCTCCTGAGACCCTCACTTCTGCCTCATTGCAGGCCACGCCCTCCTGAGACCCTCAGTTTAGCTCCAGCACAGGCCACGCCCTCCTGAGTCCCTCACTTCCTCCCCAGCACAGGCCACGCCCTCCTGAGAACAGGCCACGCCCCCTGAGACCCTCACTACATTCCCAGCACAGGCCAAGCCCTCCTGAGTCCCTCACTTCCTCCCCAGCCCAGGCCATGCCCTCCTGAGCTCTGGCCACGGCCTACTGAGCGCAGGCCACGCCCTCTGGGCACAGGCCACCCTCCCTGACGGTCCTGACTATTATTGCAGCCTTCCATGTAGTTCTCGAGGTTTCCCGCCTCCCCTTCCTCCTGCCTCTGCCAGGCCTGGCAATTTCTTGGCGCCCAGCCCAGCAACTCCGGGCTTTTCCCTTCCTTCCCCGCCTTCCCCTTCAGCACCACATCCTGTTCCTTTCTAAGGAACAAAGGGGACTTTTATTTTGGAGGGGGGGAATGTTGTGCTTTCCAAGGAACAAGGGGACTTTTATTTTGGAGGGTTGTTGTGGAGTTCTGGCTGCTGGAGTGACTTGGACATTTGAGCCCTGCGAGCTTCCTGGCTGGCAGGGAGAGCAGCAGGCCCAGGCGCTGATGGCAGAGAACTGTGGATGTGAGTTCGTCCTCTGGGGAACACGGGGAGAGGTGTGGGGACCCGGGGTGGGAGGGCTTCGATTGTTCTATGAAGCCCCCCCCCCAGATGTCCCACCATGCCCCGGGGTGGGGGTTGCAGGGCCCCGCCACAGGCCTGGAAAGACGAGGTGAGGGGCTGATGTACTGGTGGGGGCAACAGCAGCCTGGCCCTGGGGTGGCCGGATGTTACTCAGCTCTTCCCCACTTCCTGCTTCCAGCATTCTCTTCCAGGAAACGGGGAGCATCATGGGAAGGACGGGATCCTGGACGCCAAGTTGGTCAGGAGAGGGCCTGGAGGGAGGGGGAGTCCTTCCATCCCTCTTCCCATTCACCCATCCATCCATCCACCCATCCATCCATCCACCCATCCATCCATCCATCCACCCAACCATCCATCCACTCACCCACCCATCCATTCATCCATCCATCCATCCATCCATCCATCAATCCATATCCCCATCCATCCATCCACCCACCCACCTATTCATCCACCCATCCACCTATTCATCCACCCATCTATCCATCCACCCATCCACCTATTCATCCATCCACCTATTCATCCATCCATCCACCCACCCATCCATCCATCCACCCATCCAACCATTCATCCATCCACCCACCCATCCATCCACCCATCCATCCATACACCCAACCACCCATCCATCCACCCATCCACCCACCCATCCATCCATCCACCCATCCATCCATCCACTGTGCATCCATCCATCCACCCATCCATCCATCCACCCATCCACCTATCCATCCATCCATCCATCCATACATACATACATATATCCACCCATCCACCCATCCATCCACCCATCCATCCATCCATCCACCCATCCATCCATCCACCCATTCCCCCATCCACTCATCCATCCAACCATCCATCCATCCACCCATCCATTCACCCATCCATCCATCCATCCACCCATCCACCTATCCATCCATCCATCCACCCATCCACCTATCCATCCATCCATCCACCCATCCATCCACCCATCCACCGCTCCTCCTCCTCTCTCTCCTCCTCAGGTCGCACAGCGGCTGCGCAGCCCCACCCCTCGCCTTCCTCCTCCTCCTCCTCCTCCCCCCTGGCCCCTGCGCAGGCCCCACCCACTCGCGCCCCAACTTCCTGCTGCTCTTGGCCGATGACCTGGGCCTGGGCGACCTGGACAGCTTCGGGAACCGCAGCCTGCGGTGAGCAGAGGGGGAGGCCCGGATGTGGGGCCTTAGTTACCCGGATGTGGGAGCTCAGATCCCTGGATGTTCCACCAGGAGAACTGTATAGACATCTAGTAACTCAGTTCCCCAGATGTTGGATGTTAGTGCCCCGGATGTTGGATATCATGTCCCGGGATGTTAAATCTTAGTACCCCGGATGTGGGAGATCATGTCCTCAGATATTGGACTTAAGTGTCCCGGATGTAGGAGCTCAGGTCCCCAGATGTTGGAGGTTAGTGCCCCGAATGTTGGAGCTCAGGTCCCCGGATGTGGGATGTTAGTGCCCCGGATGTTGGAGGACAGGTCCAAGGATGTTAGATCTTAATGCCCCAGATGTGGGAAATCAGGTTCTCGGATGTTAGATGTTAGTGCTCCGAATGTTGGAGATCAGGTCCCTGGATGTTAGATGTTAGTACCCCGGATGTTAGATGTCAGGTGCTCGGATGTTGAAGATCAGGTCCCCGGATGTTGGATATCAGGTCCCCGGATGTTACATGTTAGTATCCAGGATGTTAGAGCTCAGTTCCCCAGATGTTCCACCAGGAGAACTGTATAGACATCTAGTGGACCTCACGTCCCCGGATGTTGGATGTTAGGTCTCCGGATGTTGGAGTTCAATTCCCAGGATGTTGGATCTCAGTTCCCTGGATGTTGAAGATCAGATCCCCTGATGTGGGATGTTAGTGCCCCGGATGTTGGAGATCAGGTCCTCGGATGTTAAATCTTAGTATACCCCAGATGTGGGAAATCAGGTTCCCGGATGTTACATGTTAGTACCCCAGATGTTGGAGATCAGGCCCCCGGATGTTGGACCTCAGATCCCTGGATGTTGGATGTTAGGTCCCCGGATGTTGGAATTCAATTCCCTGGATGTTGGATCTTAGTACCTCGGATGTTGGATGTCAGGTCCCCGGATGTTTGAGATCAGATACCCGGATGTTGGGCCTTAGCTCCCCGGATGTAGGAGCCCAGTCCACAGATATAGATCTTAGTACTCTGGATGTGGGATCTCAGGGCCCCAGATGTTGGATCTTAGATCTCCAGATGTTGGCCCTCAGGTTCCCAGATGTTGGATGCCAGGTCCCCAGATGTTGGACCTCAGGTCCCCAGATGTTGGATCTTAGTACCCCGGATGTGGGATCTCAGGTCCCCGGATGTGGGATCTCAGGGCCCCGGATGTTGGAGTTTAGCTCCTGGGATGTTGGGCATTAGATCCCCGGATGTTAGACCCCAGGTCCCCGTATGTTCTTAGCTGTGACTCAGTTTGCTTCTCCCCACACAGTATCCCGCACCTGGACGGCCTGGCCCGCGATGGCATGCGGCTGACCCAGCACCTGGCAGCAGCGTCCGTCTGCAGCCCAAGCCACGCAGCCTTCCTGACGGGACGCTACCCTGTGCGCCTGGGTCAGTATGGGGGGGTGGGACATCCGGGGAACGGAGGGAGCGGTGGGGGGGAGGCGGTGGGGGGGGAGGCGGGGGCGGGACATCCGGGGATCTGAGAGCCAACATCCAGGGTACTAAGATCCAACATCCGTGGACCTGATATCCAACATCTGGGGATCTGAGACCCAACATCCGGGGATCTAAAGCCCAACATCCGGGGAACTGAGCACCAACATCGGGGTACTGAGCTCTAACATCCAGGGACTTCATCTCTAACATCCGGGTTACTAAGATCCAACATCCGGGGATCTGAGCACCAACATCCAGGGCACTGAACTCTAACATCCGGGGACCTTATCTCTAACATCCATTGTACTAAGATCCAACATCCGGGGATCTGAGGCCTAACATTCTGGGAATTGAACTCCAACATCCGAGGATCTGACATCCACCATCCGGGATACTAAGATCCAACATCCGGGAACCTGAGCCCCAACATCCGGGGAACTGAGCTCCAACATCTGGGGATCTGAGGGCCAACATACCCGAATCTGAGCTCCAATATACGGGGTAGTAAGATCCAACATCCAGGGAACTGAGCTACAACATCCGGGTAACTGAAGTCCAACATCTGGGGTCCTGATATCCACCATACAGGGCACTGAACTCCATCATCCGGGGATGAGGGCCAACATCCGGGATACTAACATCCAACATCCGGGGACCTGAGGTCCAACATCCAGGGAACTGAGGCCCAACATCTAGGGCACTGAGGGCAACCAGAGGGAGGGGAGGACTTCTCCGAGGATCTCAGGTTCAAATCCCTGAGACTCTGGGACTTCCCCCCTGAACCACCAGGAAACCGGAAGTGATGCCATATTGGTTTCCCCCGAGGGCTCCCAGGGCTGGGGTCCTTTCCACCCCGGGTGGGCAGGTCCCAGGCTATCCCAGACACAGCAGGCCTTCCCCTTGAAGGTGCTAGATGCCCCCTCCTTACCCAGGACGCCATCATCACTGACCTAGGGTCCTTCTCCTCTCTCTTGGAAGGCATGGTGGGCGGCCGTGTCTGGCGGGCTGCCCACTTCCGAGATCACCTTCGCCAAGATCCTGCAGCAGCAGGGATATGCCACCGGCCTCATAGGTAAGAGAGAAGTCATCCATCCACCCATCCATCTATCCACCCATCCCCCATCCATCCATCCATCCATCCATCCATCCACCCATCCATCCATCCATCCACCCCTCCATCCATCCATCCATCCACCCATCCACCCATCCATCCATCCATCCACTCATCCATCCATCCATCCACCCATCCACCTATTCATCCATCCATCCATCCACTCACCCATCCATCCATCCATCCATCCATCCATCCATCCATCCACCCATCCATCCACCCACCCATCCATCCAACCATCCATCCACCCATCCACCCATCCACCCATCCATTCACTCATCCATCCATCTCTTCCCCTCCAGGCAAATGGCACCTGGGCCTCAACTGTGAGTCCCCCACTCACCACTGCCACCACCCCCTGAACCATAGGTTCGACTCCTTCTTCGGGGTCCCCTTCACCCTGATGGGGGACTGCCTGCAAGCGGAGCCCTCGGAGAAGCGAGCGTGTCTGCAAGGGCCCCTGGACCTGGGGGCGCAGCTGCTGCTTCTTTCCCAGCTCTGCCTGGCCGCTGGGAAGCTCACGGGCCTGCTGGGCCTGCGCTGGGTGCCCAGGGTGCTGGGCCCCGGATGTGGGGCCTTGCTCCTGGCCTGCACCTCCCGCCTCCTAGGTGTCTTCATCGTCCACGCCGACTGCTTCCTGATGAGGGATTACCAGGTCGTCCAGCAGCCTCTGAGGTTCGAGGCCAGCACGGGGCTGTTCTTGCGGGAGGCTGAGGCCTTCATCCACAGGTCAGCCTGGGGTCGGGGAGGGGGACAGATGCCATCTACTAGTTCTCTATAGTCAACTGGTAGACCTTAGATCCCCGGATGTACATCCAGTAGATCTCTATAGTCAACTGTCAACCTCAAATCCTGAATGTTCCACTAGGAGATCTCTATAGGCATCTGGTAGACCTCAGATCCCCGGATGTACATCCAGTAGATCTCTATAGTCAACTGGTAGACCTCAGGTGCCCAGATGTATATCCAGTAGATCTCTATAGTCAACTGTCAACCTCAAATCCCCGGATGTTCCATCAATGGATCTCTATAGACATCTGGTAGTCCTCAAATCCCTGAATGTTATATCTAGTACATCTCTATAGACATCTGGTAGACCTCAGGTTCCCGGATGTTCCATCAGTAGATCTGCAGAGACATCTGGTAGAGTCAAGTCCCAGGATGTTACATCCAGTAGATCTCTATAGACATCTGGTAGACCTCAGGTCCTTGGATGTTCCATCTAGTAGATCTGTAGAGACATCTGGTAGACCTCAGATCAGACCACGATCAATCATTGGTAGTATTGATCAGATCATGATCGATTATTGGTAATAACTGTTCAGATGATGTTCGATTATTGGTAATAACTGATCAGCTCATGTTCAATTATTGGTATTATCGATCAGATGATGTTCGATTATTGGTATTATCGATCACATCACGATCGAATATTGGTATTATTGATCAGATCCTGTTCGATTATTAGTAATATCTGATCAGCTCATGTTCTATTATTGGTCATATCGATCAGATGATGTTTGATTATTGGTAATAACTGATCAGATCTGTTCGATTATTGGTAATAACTGATCAGATCACGATCGATTATTGGTATTTTCAATCAGATCACTATTGATTATTGGTATTTTCAATCAGATCACTATTGATTATTGGTATTATCGATCACATCACGATCGATTATTGGTATTTTCGATCAGATCAGGATCGATTATCAATCATCTGATCGATTATTGGCAATATCTGATCAGGTCAGTTATTGGTGAGGTTATTGATGATGGGGGCGGGGTCTGACGTGGGTCCGCAGGCACCAGGCCCGCCCCTTCCTCCTCCTCGTCTCCTTCCTCCACGTCCACGTCCCGCTGGTCACCTCACCCGCCTTCTGGGGCTGCAGCTCGCACGGCGCCTACGGCGACGTGGAGGAGCTTGACTGGATGGTGGGTGAGTGCAGGGGGGGAACTGAGGCACGGTGCGTGGGATGGGGGAAACTGAGGCACGGGGGTGGGGTGAGTGGGTTGGGGGAAACTGAGGCACGGAGATGGGGTGAGCGGGATGGGGGAAACTGAGGCATGGGAACGGGGTCAATGGGTTGGGGTAAACGGAGGCACGGTGCACTTGGATAAACTGAGTCACTGGGCATGTTGGGGGTAAACTGAGGCATGGTGCACTTGGGTAAACTGAGGCACGGTGCATGTTGGGTAAACTGAAGCACGGTGCATGTTCAGGGTGAACTGATGCACGGTGCATTTGGGTAAACTGAGTCACTGGGTATTGGGGTAAACTGAGGCACGGTGTATTTGGGTAAACTGAGTCACTGGGCATGTTGGGTAAACTGAGGCATGGTGCATGTTGGGTAAACTGAGGCACTGGGCATGTTGTGTAAACTGAGGCATGGTGCATGTTGGGTAAACTGAGGCACGGGGATGAGGTGAGTGGGTTTAGTAAACTGAGGCACTGGGATGGGGGTAAACTGAGGCCCAGTGAGCATTGGGGGTAAACTGAGGCACGGTGCCTGTTGGGTAAACTGAGTCATTGGGCATAAACTGAAGCACGATGGAAATTTGTAAACTGAGTCACGATGCATGTTGGGTAAACTGAGGCATGGTGCATGTTGGGGGTAAACCTAGGCACGGTGGACGCTGGGGGTAAACTGAGGCACGGATCCATTGCCCCCCCCACAGGGCGACTGCTGGTGGCGCTGGACGGCGCAGGGCTGGGGCGCCGCACCCTTGTCTACTTCACGTTGGATCACGGTGCCTCGCTGGAGGCCCGGGCTGGGGGCGCCCGCCTCGGGGGTTCCAACAGCGTGCACCGAGGCGAGGGGGAAACTGAGGCAGGATGGGCGGGGTCTCCCACGCGGCCCGACCCCGCCATTGACCTTTGCCCTTCGCTCCCCCCTTGCAGGTGGCAAAGGCATGGGTGGCTGGGAGGGTGGCATCCGGGTTCCCGGGCTGGCGTGCTGGCCCGGGATGCTGCCTGCAGGGCGCCTGGTGCCTGAGCCCACCAGCCTCATGGACCTGTTCCCCACCGTGGTGCGCCTGGCCGGGGGCTGGGTTCCGGCGGACAGGTAGTCGTTCGCCGGCCTGGGTCCCCACGGGGTGGGTGGGAAGGGGGGTCATCCGGGGCCTCAGGGATCCCGAGGGGGGGAGGCTGAGGCCTGCACATCCGGGTCTCTGGGGGCTCAGAAGCCTACACATCCGGGTCTCTGAGGGCTCAGACCTGCACATCCGGGTCTCTAAGACCCAAGACCCGGGGCTCAGGCCTTGACATCCGGGTCTCTGGGGGCTCAGAAGCCTTTACATCCGGGTAACTAAGGGCTCAGGCCTGCAAATCCGGGCCTCTGAGCACTCAGAAGCCTGGACATCTGGGTCTCTGAGGACTCAGGCCTTCATATCGGGGTCTCTAAGGCATCAGGGCTGCACATCCAGGTCTCTGAGTACCTAGGCCCAGGTCTCAGTCCTGGACATCCGGGTCTCTGAGGGCTCAGGACTGCACCTCTGGGTCACTGAAGGCTCAGAAGCCTGCACATCCGGGTCTCTGGGATCTCAGGACTGCATATCCGGGTCTCTGGGGGCTCAGAAGCATGGACATCCAGGTCTCTGAGCGCTCAGAAGCTTGGATATTCGGCTCTCTGAGGCCTCAGGCCTACACATCCAGGTCTCTAAGACCAGAGGCCTGGGTCTTAGACCTGCACATCCGGGTCTCTGAGGGCTCAGAAACCTGGACATCTGGGTCTCTGGGATCTCTGGCCTGCACATCCGGACCTCTGAGCACTCAGAAGCCTGCACATCCGGGTCTCTACAGGCTCAAGCCTTGACATCCGGGTCTCTGGGGGCTCTGGCCTGCACATCTGAGTCTCTGAGCGCTCAGAAGCCTGCACATCCGGGTCCCGCAGGGAGGTGGACGGCCGGGACCTGATGCCCGTGCTGCTGAGGACGGCGCAGGCCGCAGGCCACAACTTCCTGCTGCACTACTGCGAGGCCCGGCTGCACGCCGTGCGCTGGTTCAACCGCCCAAGTGAGTGCCTCAACCTCCGCGGGGCCCCAGGGCGGGGGAGGGGGCTGCATGCGAGCGCGCAGGGACCCGGATGCAAGGCCTGGGGTGGGAGACCTGGATGTGGGAATCCTCGGATGTGGGAATCCCGGGATGTGAGGACCTGGATGGAAGGCATGAGATGGGAATCCCCGGATGTAAGGTCCCGGATGTGAAGTCCCCAATGGGAATTCCCGGATGTGAGACTCCAGATGTGAGGTAGTGGATGAGAATCCCTGGATGTGAGGCCCCGGATGTGAGATCCCGGATGTGAGGCCTCGGATGGGAATCCCCAGATGTGAGGCCCCGGATGTGAGGTCCCAGATGGGAATCCCTGGCTGTGAGGTCCCGGATGTGAGGCCCCGCATGTGAATCCCCGGATGTGAAGTACCGCATGTGAATCCCCGGATGTGAGGGCCTGGATGTGAATCCCTGGATGTGAGGTCCTAGATGGGAATCCCCGGATGTGAATACCCAGATGTGAGGTCCTGGATGGGAATCCCGGATGTAAGGTCTTGCGTGTGAATGCCCTGATGTGAATCCCCGGATGTGATGTCCTGGATGTGAATTCCCGGATGGGAATCCCCGGATGTGAGGCCCCGGATGTTACTCCTTTCTCCCCACCCCCCGCAGGCTGCACGGTGTGGAAGCTGCACTTCGCCACTCCGTGCTTCGACCCGCCGGGCTCAGGCGCCTGCCTCGGTTTCCCTGCCTGCGCCTGCTCCAGGCGGTGCATGACCCGCCACCGGCGGCCACTGCTCTTTGACCTGACGGCGGACCCGGGGGAGACCCGCCCGCTGCGGGGCCCGATGGCGACGCGCAGGCGCGTGGAGGCTGCAGTGGCCCGGATGCTGCGCACGTGCCGCCCCCCGCGCGGCCCCGCCCCTCGCCCCTGCACACAACACCTGGAGCCCGCGCCTGCAGCCCTGCTGCGTGCCCGGACCGCTCTGTGCCTGCGACCACCTGATCCCCGACCTCTGACCCCGACCCGACCCCCAACCCCCAACTGCCCGGTGCTACGGCAGATCCTGGCCTGCGCCTCTCACATCCAGGGACTCACATCCGAGTATTAAACATCCGGGTATACTCAAATACAGAGATTCCCACATCAGGGATTCCCACATACAGACTCTCCACATCCAGGGATTCCTACATCTGGGGATTCTCACATCCGGGGATTCTCACTTCTGGGGACTCACATCCGGGGATTCCCGGGGATGTATTCACACATCCGGGGAATCCTACATCCGGGGACTTTTACACCCGGAGAGTCTCACATCCAGAGACTCTCACATCCGGGGATTCCCACATACAGACTCTCACATACGGTGATTCTCACATCCGGAGATTCTCACATCCAGAGATTTCCACATCCGGGGATTCTCATATCCGGGGATTCCCACTTCCAGGGATGCTCAGACCAGGGAATTCCCACATCTGGGGAAATCTCACATCCAGAGACTCTCACATCCGGGGATTCTCACATTTTTGGATTTTCACATCCGGGAATTCTCAGATCCAGGGATTCTCACATCCGGGGATTCCCACAGCCAGGGATTCTCACATCCAGGGATTCCCACATCTAGAGATTCCTACATCCCGGGATTGTCACATCCGGGGACTTTTACATCCAGAGACTCTCACATGTGGGGACTCTTACATCTGGGAACTCCTACATCTGGGGATTCCCACATCCGGGGATTTTCACATTCAGAGAGTCTCACATCATGGGATTCTCAGACCCAGGGCTTCACATATCCTGGGACTCTCACATCCTGAGCCTCTCATCCTGGACCTCCACCTCGGGCCTCCCATCCAGGGCCTTTCCTCAGCCTCCCATCCGGAGCCCTGTCACATCCGGGCCTCTCTCCTCTAGCTTCCCACACAATAAAACCTCGTGAGCACCGTACCGCACGGCAGGGTCAGCGGTCACGGGGGTCAGAGGCCGGGCACTGGTCCTGCCTTCCATTTCAGGTCATTTCCAGTTGTTGCTAGCATACAGGGCTGGTCCTGCCTTCCATTTGAGGCCATTTCCGGTCATTGCTATGGTATAGGACTGGTCCCGCCTTCCATTTCAGGCCACTTCCAGTCGTTGCTAGGGTATAGGACTACTCCCACCTTCCATTTCAGGCCACTTCCGGTCATTGCTAGGGTATAGGACTAGACCCACCTTCCATTTCAGGTCACTTCCAGTCGTTGCTAGGGTATAGGACTAGTCCCACCTTCCATTTCAGATCATTTCTGGTGGTTGCTAGGGTATAGAACTAGTCCTGCCTTCCATTTCAGGCCATTTCCGGTGGGTTGCTAGGATACAAGCTTGGTCCCGCCCTCCTCCAGGACGTCCCACCACCTAGATTCACACCTGATTGGCTTATTCCATGAAAGCCCTCCCTCACTTTCCTAATTCCCTTGTCATTGGTCCAGCTGTAAGACACGCCCCTTAGCCCCCCCACAAATCCAACTCGCTGCTGATTGGACCTCACACCACAGTCCTCTTAACTACGTGAACTCGGATTCAGATTGGCCCAGCGGGATTGGAGATGTGGGGTACCTGGATGTTGGACCACTCTGGGGGGGGGTGGTTGGGTGGATGGATGGGTGGATGACCAGGCCTTCAAACTCTTCCCCTTCTGTGCCTGTCCCAGGGGACCCCAATGACCTCTCCAGGGATTGACCCAGGTGGGCCTATAGCTCCTTATTGCAGTAGGATAAGTCATGTCGGAGGTCTGTGTCTCCCTAGGCCTAGGATGCATTGCACCTGCATGATATCCAGGTCTTCTCTGGAGGGAGGGCCCCATTGGCTTCCCCGGGGACTCCTCCAGCCGCACCCCCTGCTCTGATTGGCTGACACGCCTGTCTCCCACCCAGGGAAGCTGCGGGTCCAGTTCGGCCTCTTCCTTGGGTGAGGTTAAAAGGCAGGGCGTGCTGTCCATCATCTCTGGGCCCCACCCCCTGCCAAGCCAATAGCTGGAGACTCGATCTGTGTGAAGCCACGCCCCTTCGTGGCTAGTTCTGTGGACTCTGTTTATGCCCATCACCCAGAGGTCCCGCCCACTAGTGAATGTATGGGCGTAGGGGCTGTCCTTCACTTCCAGGTCCCGCCTCCTGGCTGTTGGAAGGCCACAGGGGCTGTCTGTCTCTTCCAGGTCCTGCCCCTGGCTGTTGGAAGGCCATAGGGGCTGTCTGTCACCTCCAGGCCCCGCCCCCTGGCTGTTGAAAGACCACAGGGGCTGTTTGTCTCCTCCAGGTCCCACCCTCTGGCTGTTGTGTGGACATTTGTCCTGTCTGTAACCTTCAGGCCACGCCCCCTTGCAATTAGATGGCCACACGGGCTGTCATTCACCTCCAGGCCACGCCTCCTACGCCATCTTACGTCATGTCAAGCCGAGGCCCCGCCCACAAGTGACTGACGGGACGCTCTAGCTGTCCATCACAATCCTGTCCCGCCCTGCGCCTGTCTCCACACTGCACAGACGCCAGAGGGGAAGGAAACGCTGCGCATGTGCAGGGAGTGGCTCCAAAGGGGCGGAGCCTACGCATGCACAATGGAAAGATGGGTTGGGCAGACAGGCCTGACAGCGCGCATGCACACTTTATGTTGATTTTATTCGTCCTTCCCCCTCCAGGCTCCTTCCACTTCTGCTTCCACCTGCTGCTTGAGGCCCCAGGTTCGAATCCAGCCTCACACCGGGGCGGGGCCTGGTGGGGGAGGGGAGGCACAAGCTGCAGCCACCCGCGGGGGATCATGTGAGGCCCCGCCCCATGCCTCTCCTCATCCGAGCACCCTGGGAGGGGGTGGTTCCCACCTGCATCCTGGCCCGCGCCCCGGAAGCAGCGTCTGCGACCTCCAGACTAGAAGTAGGTGATGGCGGCACCCACCAGGGCCACGACCACCACGGACACGATGGGGGACACGACATGGGCCAGCGCGCTGCCTGGAGGGAGCGGGACTGGACCCGGAAGTGCGGGGGAGAACACACCCGGGAAGGGCGGTGGGGCGCCTCCCTGCAACTTCCGGTCGGGAAGTGCCCAGAAACAGGAAGCGAGCCAAGGTGAAGGGGGGGGACAAGGGTGCCTGACCGGAAGTGCTATCACAGCCTTGACTGGAAGTGTCCATGAACAGGGACCGGAAGTGCCCATAGTCAAGACCAGAAGTTGTTATATACTAGGGACCGGAAGTCTCCACAGTCAAGACCGGAAGTTCCTACACACTAGGGACTGGAAGTGCCCTTCCAATCAGGACCGGAAGTGCCTTTCCCATCAGGACCGGAAGTTTCTCTACACTAGGGACCGGAAATCACCAGTCAGGATGGGAAGTTCCTATGTACTAGGGACTGGAAATCTCCACAGTCTAAACCGGAAGTTCCTATACACTAGGGACCAGAAGTTCCCATAGTCAATACCAGAAGTTCTTATACACTAGGGACCGGAAGTTCCTCTACACTAGGGACTGGAAGTGCCCTTCCAATCAGGACCAGAAGTTCCTATACACTAGGGACCGGAAGTGCCCTTCCAATCAGGACCGGAAGTTCCTGTACACTTGGACCAGAAGTCCCCATAGTCAAGACCAGAAGTTGTTATATACTAGGGACCGGAAGTCTCTACAGTGAAGACCGGAAGTTCTTATACACTAGGGACCGGAACTCCCCATCGTCAGGGCCGGAAGTGCCCATAGTCAGGACCGGAAGTTCCTATATACTAGGGACCAGAAGTGCCCAGTCAAGACTGGAAGTTCGTATATACTAGGGACCGGAAGTGCCTTTCCAATCAGGACCGCAAGTTCCTATACACTAGGGACTAGCAGTCCCTAGTCGGAACTGGAAGTTGTTATATACTAGGGACCGGAAGTTCCAATACTCTGGACCGGAAGTTCACATACTGTCAGGAGTGGAAGTTCTCATGCAGGCCGGAAGTCCCAAGACAATCTGTACTGGAAGTCCCCAGGAACTCAGAGACCGGAAGTTCCTTTTCTCTCCGGACCGGAAGTTCGCACTGAGACCGGAAGTGGAGGCGGCAGCGGTCCTGAAGGCCGTGGGTCACACCCGGGCCCAGATCACGAGGGACCGGAAGTGGGGCGGTCGAGGGGGCGGGACTTACCTTGGGGGGGGTCTCCGTGGATCACATGTTCATTGCCAGCACCTGGGGGAGAGGGGGAGGAGAGACGCGGCCCTGGGAGCTCGGCCTCCACATCTGGGTCCCTACATCCGGGTTCCCTACATCCAGGTCCCTACATCCGGGTCCCCACATCTGAATTCCTACATCCGGGTCCCTCCATGCAGGTCCTTACATCTGGGTCCTTACATCAGGTCTCTACATCCAGGTTCCTACATCCGGGTTCCTTACATCCGGGTCCCTACTTCTGGGTCCCTACATCCGGGTCCTTACATCCAGGTTCCCTACATCCAAGTCCCTACATCCAGGTCCCTACATCCCTTCCTCCTCATTCGCATCTTCTACATCCGGGTCTCCTCCCCCTGCCTTGGTTTCCCCGTCTTACCGTGTGAGCCTCCATAGCCTCCACCGCCACCTGTGAACAGAGGGGGCGGGGTCAGCCCGGCTTCCACATCGGGTTCCCTACATCTGGGTCCTTACATCGGGGTACTCACATCCGGGTCCCTACATCCGTGATCCCATGTCTGGGTCCCTACATCTGGGCCTCTACATCCGGGTCTCCACACTGGGGTCCCTACATCCGGGTCTCTACATCCAGGCTTCCACATCCGGGTCCCTACATCCGGATCTCTACATCTGGGCCTCCTCACTGGGGTCTCTACATCCGCGTCTCTAAACTGGAGTCTGCACATCCGGGTCTCCACACTGGGGTCCCTACATCCGGGCCTCTACATCTGGGTCTCCACATTGGGGTCTCTACATCCAGGCTTTCACATTCGGGTCCCTACATCTGGGTTTCCATGTCTGGGTCCCTACATCCGGGTCCCCAAATCCGGGCCTCCACACTGGGGTCCCTAAATCTGGGCCTCTACATCCGGGCCGCTCCATCCCCAGCCTCCACATCCGGGCCTCCCCCCCTTCCATGTCCTCATCTCCTGCGCCTGGCGGGGGTCGGGGCTGGGGTGGAGGCCGGCATCGGGGCGGGAGGTGACGTCTGCGGTGAGAGAGCAAGGGAAGATGGAGGCCGGCCTCCCCCCCTTACCCCCTTCCTTCCCCTGATCCCTGACCCCCCTGACCCCTCCTGACCCGCCCACCTCCATCCCGACCCGGGGGTCGCGGCCTGGGCGGGTTGAGCAGCTGCGGGTACAGCCCTGTGTGCCAGGAGTGGGCCATGCCTCAACTTCCCCACCCTGAGTGGGCCTGGTGTGGGGAAGGGGGGGAGGACCCCACTCACCTGAACTGGGCTTCGGGGTGGGATCTGCGGGCGAAGAGAGAGAGGGTGGTGACCCCTGACCTCCCCTGACCCCTCCCTGACCCCCCCTGACCCCTGAACCCAAGGCCTCAGTGGGTGGCAAAGGGTCACATGGGATTCAGGCCCACAGCTGGATCAAGGCGCCACATGAGGCCTAGCGGCCAGGGTGAAGCCATGGGGGGGAAAGGTGAGAGGTCAGGACTCACTGGGTCATCCAGGGCGTCGGCGAGGTCAAAGTCAGCCTGGCCTGAGGGGGGAAGAGGATGGGTGCTGGGGACGGACGGATGGGGAGACAGACAGACACAGAGACGAACAGACAGACAGACCGAGAGGATGACACACAGACAGACAGACAAGGGATGGACAGATGATCAAGACAGGACAGACAGATGACAGACAGAAGAAGCAGATGGACAGCCAGGTGGACAGAACAAGAGGCAGACAGACAGAGAGGAAGACATGGACAGAGAGGAGACAGACAGACAGACACAGGACAGATAGACCCAGACAGAGAGACTGAGAGGCAGGCAGACAGACAGACAGACACAGAGATGGACAGACAGACAGACCAAGAGGATGACACATGGACAGACAGACAGACAGAGCCAGAGGCAGATGGACAGACAGACAGACAATGAGACAGACAGAGAGGAGACGGACAGACACATGGACAGATAGGGGCCCAGACACAGATGGACCTGCAGACAGACAGAGACAGACAGATGCAGAGACCGAGGGACAGACAGACAGACAGACAGACAGACAGACAGACAGACAAGGGATGGATGGATGACCAAGACAGAACGAATAGATGGACGGACAGACAGACAGGAGAAGCAGATGGGCAGCCAGGTGGACAGAAAGACCAAGAGGCAGACAGACTGCGAGGAGACAGACAGCCAGACAGACCGAGAGGAGATGGACAGACTGACAGAAGCAGATGGACAGAGACACAGACAGACAGACTGAGACACAGATGGACAGACAGACAGACAAACAGACACAGAGACAGACAGGCCAACAGGACCAGGCCCTGGCCTCCAACAACCTGGCCCGACCTGAAAATCCACTGCCACCTCCCCACCCCACAACCCCAGCCCAGCCCCACGCCCTAAAGTGGGGGACCCGAAACCACCAGGAGAGGGGGGGAAACTAGAAACCACCAAAGAGGGACAACTGGAAACCACCAAACTGGGGAGGGAACTAGAAACCACCAAGGTGGGGGAACTAGAAACCACCAAAAAGGAGAGAACTAGAAATCACCAAGGGAAGAACTAGAAATCACCAAGGGGGGAGAACAAGAAACCACCAAAGAGAGTGGGGGAACTAGAAACCACCAAGGCCTCACCCCGGCCTCCTGGGCCCAGGCCGCAGAGCAGGGCGGCCAGCAGCAGCAGCAGCAGCAGCACAGGTCCTCCTTGAAACTTACAAGGCTATGGTCAAAGTCACCCTAAGCAGGAAAGTCCTTGAAACCCCTGTCCAAATTCAGTGCCAACAAAGCCAGAAGTAGAGCCGTGTGGCTTCACTAGTTGAGGCTAGCCTTGAGAAAAGCAGTTCATGGACTGTGCCCAGATCCTGAGTTCAAGGTCTGGGACTGCCAACAAACAGACATACACAACAATCTGTGCAGCCATCCAGCTAAAGCACGTCACCCTCTTGTCCCCAACTGAATTGGACAGAGTTCCCTGGGAAAGGGGCTGGGGGAGCCACTGTCATCTTGACTCTGCCCATTCTGCATGCATCACAGGATTCCGGCCACACCCCCATTATTTCATGGTTCTTTTTGACCAATGGGATACAAGAATAGTGGCCATGCCCACATTCCATGCTGCCTGGTAGATGGACTAGGCTCTATTAGAACACTCGGAGGCTGAGATCCACAGGGGGAAAATCCTGCCACAGGAGCATGGGCCCGCTGCAGGCACCCGGGCCACCAGGCAGCTCAGTGACAGACTGAGCTGGAGCCACAGGCCCTCTGCCCCATGAGCTGCCACCACAGCATGCATGGGGATGGGAAGAGGGACACATGGGCATCTGAAAAGAAAATCTGCTTCCTCCATGACCTACCTGATGAGGTGGACTTCCAGAGTCCAACAGGTGAGCTCCACCATTGATGCAGCCAGCTTTCGGCACACATCCGAACCATCGAGGAGTCCCTCATGGTATGTAAAGAGCAGAGGTTGGTCTTGAGTGAGCTGTGTTGGGAGAAAGCCCAGTGCATGCACTGGCTGTCCCAGGAGAAGATGGAGAAGAGGACAGTGCTGTGGGAGCTGCTGTTGCTCCTCACAGGGGAAGGCACAGACAGCAGTCCCCAGATGCCAGCACAGGCTGAGCTCCCCACCACCAGCACTGCTTCAGATGCCTCAGGGCCTGTGGTAGGTGAAATGAGGGAGGAGCAGAAAGGTTTTGAAGAATTGCAACTTGAAGACAGCATGGAAACTGCCAGAGGAGAGGTCAGGGTTCCCGACCCCATAGTGGACTCCCCCAAGGAGTATGTCCTGCCCCAGATGCCCCACATCCAGATCTGCCCACAGCTCCCAGGCTCAGAGGAGGAGTGCTCCCCCACTTTCTCCTGTAAACTGATGTGGATGATGACTCTCTATGCGACATACTGACTCTCATAAGCCTTGGCAGCCACCAGAAGTAGGTGGCCAGGTGGCTTTCTCTCAGGCCTCCATCAGCCGGGTGATGGGGAGGTTAAACTGGGGGTCAGGTAGGGCAGAGGCTGCCAGGAGGTGGCCCAAACTCAAGGGTTATCTAATGGCCCATTGGTGGCCAGGAAAGAGGCCCATGTTATGCTTATCACAAAGAATAAATTGTTTTCAAAGCAAAATAAAAAGCCACCAACAAAGATTTGTTCTTCCAGTCCTGGGGCTTGAACTCAGGGCTTGGCCATTGTCCTGAGCTCTTTTTGATCAAGACTGGCACTCTACCAGTTGAGCCCCACCTCCCTTTCCAGCCTTTTCTGTGTGGAATAGAACCCAGGGCTTCAGGCATGCTAGGTGACCACTCTACCACTGAGCCACATTCTCAGCTAGGATGATTCTCCCCCCTCCCAAACCCATATGGCAATTCCTCAGATAAATAGGAAGTAGGTGGTGGTGTATGCATCAAATACCTAGGCCAGCAGCCATCAGGCTTAGTGGGAAAAGATTGTAGTGTAGAAATCTCTGATTTTGCATGCACGTGGTGTGTGTGTGTGTGTGTGTGTGTGTGTGTGTGTGTGTGTGTGTGTGTGTGTGTGTGTGTGTGTGAACTCAGGGCATAGGCTCTATCCCAGAGTTTTCTTGCTCAAGGCTAGTGCTCTACCACTTGAGCCACAGCCCCACTTGCTTTTGGATGGTTAATTGTAGGTAAGAGTCTCAAGGGCTTTCCTGTCCAGGGTGGCTTTGAATCATGATGGGGGCCCCAAGGAAGCAAGAGTAAACACAACTCTCAAGTACTATCCCTATGGTGGGCTACTCCTGCACCCTGGGGGCCAGATGTGAAACATGCGGCCCTGTGCCATCATCCTCTAGAGTTCAATTTGGGGAAGTGACCAGAGCCAAGCTGACTTTTGCTCACCCTGATTGCTGATGCCAGAGCAGGTCTGTTCCACCCTAGGCCAAGAGAGCTCCTGGAAACCTGGCTTACCACGGGCACAAAAAAGGGAGAGGTCAGCTCCAGGCTGAGCTAAGAGCCTTTGCCCACAGATACCCCAACTTGGCCTTACTTATCACCATAAGACCTGCCAAAGAACAACCCAAAAAAACAAAATTGGAGCTGTGCCTCCAAGTGGTAGAGCTCTAGCATTGAACCAAAGAGCTCAGGGACAGGGCCCCCAAGCTTTGAGTTCAAGACCCCAGCTGACCTTCCCCCATAAAACACAGGTTGTCTAAATGTGAATTATTATGATTTGTGCAGTATTTCTGAAGAATGGTGATACTGAAGAAAGCACCCTAATTCTAATGACAGCTGAATTTGTGACATACAGCTATGTGCTGAGTCCTTCACAGGGCACTATTTGCTGGGTCCTTCCCACATGGGGAGTCCTCAAAAAGGTGCTGTTTGGTGAGTCATCCCAAAGGGTGCTATGTGCTGAGTCCCAAAGAAGAGTGGGCCATCCTGGGTTTTTCAAAGGTTGCTGTGTGCTGAGTCCATTACACAACGTACTGTATGCTGAGTCCCTCAAAAGGTGTGGTGAGCTACTGCATCCCAAAGGGTCCTGCTATGTGCTGAGCCCTTGCGAAGAGAGGGATGAGGTGAGTTTTTTGAGTGCTGTGTGCCGAGTCCTTTACACAGGGGGCTGTGTACTGTACTTCAAATGGTGCTGTTTGCTGATTGCTTCCACAGTATGGTATGTGCTGAGCCCTTCAAAATTGTTCTATGTGCTGATTTTTTTGAAGGGTGCTGTGCACTGGATGTTTTACACAGGGTGCTTTATACTCAGCCCTTCAAAGGGTGCTGTTTGCCGAGTACTCTACCCAGCATACTACATGCTGAGTCCTCAAAGGGAGCTGTGTGCTGAGTCCTTTACACAGGGTGCTTTGTGCTGTTTTTGGAAGTGTGCTGTGTGTTGAGTCATCCCAAAGGGTGCTATGTTCTGAGTCCTTGAGAGGTAGTTATCCCCAACACTCACACACACACACACAAACACACATACACACACAAGTTTCACTATGCACCTGCTTGGTGTGTGGAGTGGAGGGGGATGGAGGAGAGTCTCCTCCAGGAGTGGGGCTGAGGGGAGATTTGATCTCCCGGACCAGTACTGGGGGTGGGGGGTAGTGCTGAGCTGAGGTAAGGCTGCAATTGCCATGGTCTGGAAGCCTCAGGGCCCAGTCAGGGCTGCAATTGTGGCCAGGGCTGGGGGGCTGGGCCCAGGGGAGGAGGGGCAGGGCCCAGGGGCACACTTTTGTGGCAGCAATGGCCAGGGGCCCAAGGGGGCAGGGGTGTGTGCGCAGCAGGGGCGGGTTTGCCCAGGAGAGGAGTGTGGGGCAGAAACAGAGCTGGGAGAAGAGCGAGCATGAACACAAGCACCAGTGGAAACGGCTTCAGTGGCTGGCGGCTGCTCCGATCATAGCGTGGGTCCTGGCCGGTTGCATAGAGCATGCAGAGCCTGCATGGCAGGCTATGGCCGCGTGTAGCCCCTCGGAGACGTAGCAGCCATGGCGGCCTTGAGTCTGAGGTCCCGGTTAGGGGAGCACAGGAGAGTCAGCAGCTGCTGAGGCAGAGACGGCGGCCACAGGGGAGGAGGCCATTGAGGGGGCGACAGCGGCTGAGGAGAAGGAGAAGAGGCTGAGCGCTGCCCGGCCATGCACCAGCAGACACCCCCCCGCTCCTTCCCAGCAGCGCTGCCTTTCAAACATGGTGCTGCAGGCTCGGACTGGTGGAGCCTCTTGCAGTCACCTGGCGGAGATGGCGCACCCCTGTGGGGCTTGTGGCCTTGACTTGGTCCCCGCCCCAGGTCCTCAGACTCAGGTCGCACACCCAGAGTCGCAGCCTACAGCTTCTCCCAGCAGCTCACGTGAGTGGCCGCCCTGCAGGCCAGCACCTGGCATGACCCCTGCACCTTGTGACTCCACCACTCTACCCCTTCCACCCCACCCCCGCGGACCCTGAACCTTACCTCTCGCCTCCCCTCTCCTGTCCTACCTGCATCTCCCCAGCACCCCACAGTCCGCCCTGGCTCTGCCACAAATGCACCCCAGGGGTGGGGGTTGGAGCTGGGTGTTGACCTGGGGATCCCAACCCCATCCCTAGCATCCAGTGTCCCAGGAAAATGGGAGCTGCAGGGATGGGTGAGGAGCACCCATCCAGGGGCACCACAGAGCCCCTGGTCTGGAGCAGTGGGAGCCACACAGCCATGCATCTGCACCCTTCCTCTCCCTGGTGGGAACCTGCTGCCTTTAGTCAGAGATGGGGAGCAGCACCTCCACACCTGCCTTCTTAGATCTTTTCCTTTTTGCTGGGGAGGGGGGTGTTGGATACAGAAGATAGGCCCCCTTGCTGTGTGAGCCCTTATTTTCTGTGCTCAGTCACCCTTTCACCTGAGGACATTCCCAGAAGAGCCCACTAGAGAGGTGAGGGCACTGGGGTCAGATAGAAAGTGGATATTTGGGAGAAACACACACCCCCTCTGAGAAACATACACCAGCCTGTACCCCCAACCCCAGCTGTCAACAGTTCTGACTGGGTGATCACATTTCCCAGCTCTGCCAGCTTCTGGTAGTGCTCCCAGTCCATCTGGTCTCCTTGTCCTCCCCAAGAATCTGCCAAGTCGCCCCAAAGTATGTAGGCTGAAAGTAGGGACTCTATCCATGTATATAGACTTTAGGACCCCATCAAAGTCCCCAACAACGCCCCCACCCCAGGTCATACACCACTCTGGAGGCACCATGACCCCCTGCTTTGTTTTCTGTCCAGGATCTGAGGAGCCATGTGTCTCGGGACTCCTTCACCCAGCGTCCTGGCCTAGGGTTTTGGTGAATGAGGAGTCAAAGCTGGATGTTCCCAAGAGGAAGGGGCTGGCAATGGAGAAAGGGGGAGGCAGGATGGTTCTGCATAATTAGAGCATTGTTCCCCTTGGGTGGTTGCCCCTGGTTCTGACAAGGGAACCCCTCTGCTCAAACTGGTACATTGCTCAGATGAGAAAGTAACAAACTCCAGAAAGGCACTGCTCTGAGTCTGTGTTTATGTGTTTGTGTGTTTGTGTCTGTGTGTGTGTGTGTGTGTGTGTGTGTGTGTGTAAGAGAGAGAGATGAGTCTTCTGTCACTGATTTAGATTTGTGTTTGTGTTTCTGTGTGTGTGTGTGTGTGAGTGTGTGTATGTGTGTGTGTGTGTGTGTGTGTGTGTGTGTGTGTGTTTGTTGGGAGAGCAGGCAGGATGAGAACAATGAAAATATATTTAAGTCACTGGGTCTAGAAAGAGCAAAAGCATTTTATTTGTTGTTCTTTTTTCATTAATGCCCATTAGGAGACCAGCCACAATTTTTGTTTTCTCTTTCACCGTTTCATGGCTCCTTTAGGGAAGGTTTCAGTAGATGTTCCTTTCCACCTCTTTCTTCCCCTTTCCTGCAGCCCACAGTAACTCCTGGGCCTGAATGGGTCTCCCCTAGGAGGCCTGTGTGAACCACAGACCAGTGTGGACACCTGCTCTTCTGTCTTCAGCCAGAAGGCTCATGAGGCTACTGTGACCACAGCTGCATTCTTCCAGCCAGCCAGTCTGCTCTGGTGTGTATAGTTGGAGCTAATTCAAGGTTGGGAATGAGTCTGCCAAACATAAATAGGGAACGAGATGGGGGTAGTAGGGCAGGGGCTGTGAATCTAGGAGGGTCTGGGAAGTGACGATCGGTGTGACATGGCAGATGGTTCACCACGACCAAGGATGAGAGGGGAATCTTACCCAGGGTATTGGCGGTGTACATCTTGGCAGGGGGCTCCAGGCCCCCAATGGTGGCATGGATTCCCTCCAGGGGCAGTGCACTGGTGGGCAGTCCTCCCTGGAGTTCTGCAGACTCCAATCTGTGTCCCTCCTGGGCTGTTTCCAGCTGCGCAATGGTAGGCAAGTGTGTTCCCTCTGCTGGAGCCTACTTGGGATCAGGACATGGCAGTTACCTGAGGCTCTCTGAATGCCATTTTCTATAACCTGCTGTAGGCTGTCTGGAAGGAAAAGGGGACCACTGACTTTGGAACCCTTTAAGTTTGATTGGGACATGTGAAATGCCAGCTTTTCCAGGTTTTTTCCTTGAAGCTGGCAATTTCTACTAATGCTTGGGATTCTGGGTCAAATTAGATGGACCATTTCAGCCACCAAACAATGACATTCAAGCAGCACAAGCAGAGTTCCCAAGCCAGATGGTCTCCTGCTATGAACGTCGTGCCTTGACTGCCTTTCTCTGACAGCTGCCGATACTTCTCCACCTCTCTCTAGGGTGATCACTACAGTCGAGGATGTCATGGGGAGCAGAGATTGTGACCTTGTTATCTGCAGCCTACTAGCTGTGAGTAGAGACAATTCCCAGGAACTGTACTGGACTCTGGGAGATTCAGAGACCTGGGATGCCTCAGGGGTCCTATCTCTGGAACATGAAACTTGGGGGCCAGATATGGTGGACCATCCTGTCTGGCCCCAGGGAGTGGAGAGGAGGCCCCTTGAGCCAGGCTTTCACCTCAGGGCAACCTTGTTCACAGCTGAGTGGAGAATTGAGTGCCACACAGCTGGTCAGTGGCCGGACAGAGATCTTTGAGAAGATAGGCATCCCAGAGGCCCCAAAATACAGTGAGTACATCATGGCTCACATCCTTGGAACCAAAACAGTTAAGTGCGGTGGCACCAGGAGGGTGGGAAGAGGGAGGAGGTAGAACTGTTGGAGAGCTACATCAGGCTTTGCCCCCACCCAGGATGCTTACCTGAATTGGATGGGACTTTTCTGTAGTATTGTCATAGACAGATGCTCATTCGTTTATCCAACAAACCGTTACAGTGTGTGCCAGGTCTTGGTGGGGGAAGAGGAGGGGGTCATACAGGATGAAAGGTTCCAGTGCTGGTTCCACAGCACATGAAGAAATCGTGCAACAAGTGTAGGATTATGAAACAAAACATGGCTTTCTTTCATCATTAACCTATCCCCATGAGGAAGGGGATCCTTCACTGTATTCAGTCTTGCAGCTGGGGAAAATGAGGCATTGAGAAGCCAGGTGACCTACTCATGACTTCCAGCTGACAGGAAGCTCAGCCTGACTTCTCTGCCATACTTCCTAGGACAGTGGGTGTTATTCAGTCCACTTCTTGTGGTGGGACTTCCACTTTTTCATTTTTGAGGCTTGAATTTGAGGCCTGGATGCTGTGCCTGAGCTCCTTAGATCAAGGCTAGCACTCTACCACATGAGCCACAGCATCACTTCCGGTTTTCTGTTGGTTCTTTGAGTATAAGAGTCTCACAGACATTCCGGTCTGGGCTAGCTGTGAACCACGATCTTCATATCTCAGCCTCCTTTGTAGTTACGATTATAGGTCTGAGCCACCAGCACCTGGCTTAAGTGTAATTCTGGCCCTCTCTTCCTCTTTCTTTCTCTCTCACCCCCTCCTCCCCCTCTCCTCTCTCCCTCTCTTTTTCTCTCCCCACTCTTTCCCTCTCTCTCTATCCCTCTCTCTTTCTCTTTCAGGAACTGGTTGAATAGGTGCTGGAGGAGGTGGCCCAGCATCCCCATGTGGCTGGAACCCAAGGTGTCCCTCTCATTCTGGAGGTGGGCTGAGGGTCAGGAGCTGTTTTGCTCAGCCTGTTGAACTAGCTTCATGAGGTAAGCCCCTCTGTACCCCGGCTAGACTGTGATGGCTATTCATTGTCCATCCCTTGATTCCTTCCTCACATCCCTCTGCTACACCGTTGAAGGAAAGTGGATGAGGAGATGTTGCCTTGTCCCCCTGCCCAGCACGATCCCGGGACTCTGACCCATACCCCCACCTATCTGGTCAGGGCCTGGCTATAAGACAATGAAAACACTCCTTGTCTACTACCCTTTGCTGGGGAGTGTAGTTTTGGTTAGGGGGTTGGGGTGCAGAGGAAAGAGCCCAGACCTGACACCTCCTGGAGGACATTTGTTCTTGTGACAGAGCCAAGTCATTGCTATGGATAAGGAGGAAGCCGCATCAGACTGACCCAGAACAATGCTCAAAGATAGGTAGGCTGTTGAAGTATCAAACCCACTCATGTCTGCTTCCTACTCCCAACAAGTAGGTGTAGTGTGGGTGGCCCAGCCCTGGCCTAAGGGATTATAAATGGATGGTGGTGGTCAGAAGCTCATGGCTCCCACCCATCATCCTGACTGTTCGGGAGGCTGAGGTTTGATGGTCATGACTCAGAGCCAGGCCGGGCAGGAAAGTCCAGGAGATTCTTATCTCCCATAAACTACCTCCCTCCCCAAACCTACACACAAGCCAGATATGCTGTGGCTCAAGTGGTAGAGCCACAGCCTTGAAAAAAGAATCTCAGGGATAACACCCAGACCCTGAATCCAAGTCCTAAGACTAACACAATCATAAAATAAATGAACAGTGTACAACTTTTATCTGACTACCAAGAAAGATGGATACAGTTTTCTTCTGTACTTGTAGCCAAAGGTAAGGGGCTCCCCTTGATGTTCCCCTAAACGTCTCCTCTCCTTTATCTGTCCAGGCTTAGGTTGCAGGACAGAATTCGGATCATCCCCCTGGATGTGACCTTAGCTACCCTCCCCCAAACACCTTCCTTGGGGTCAGGATCCTGGATACACTCCCTGCTGGGAGGATGAGGCACTGCAGAGATGAGGGTAGGTATCCCCAACACACTCTCTCTCTCTCTCTCTCTCTCTCTCTCTCTCTCTCTCTCTTTCTCTCTCTCTCACTCACACACACACACACACACACACACACACACACACACACACACACACAAACACAAATACCCCTAAGCCAACTCAGACTAGCCTTTTCCAAAGACACTTTATCTCCTTGGATTAACTGACCTAAGAGAGAATTTTGATCCCCTGTAACTGATTATTTTAACTTGGGCTTGCTAGATGACAGGAGATAAACAGGAGCAAAAAAAAAAAAAACAACCTTTGGTGCCCATCACCTGGTGCTCAGGCTCATGCCTGTCATCCTGGCTACTCCAGATGCTGAGATCTGAGGATCACAGTTTGAAGCCAGCTATAAGCTGGAAAGCCCGTGAGACTCTACTCTCCATGGAACCACCAAAAAGCTAGAAGTGGAGCTGTGGCTCAAGTGGTAGAGCACCAGCCTTGAGCAATAAAACTCAGAGAGCAGCTCCCAGATCCTCAGTTCAAGCCCACACAAAGAAATGGCCCCATCTTGTTGCCCACACATTGCCAGGGCCTCAAGCCCCCTCTCATGGGGTGTGATACAACACCTGTCCCTGGGTGGTGTATCAGGGCCTCCAGAGATCTGGTGGTGGAATCCAGGCCTTTCCCTTCATGCACTGTCAACCCACACTGGCTGGAAGGCAGAGCCTGACAAGCCGGCAGCCTGCAGAGTGGAGAGGCTCCTGCTCTGCCAAGGTGATCGGAATGGTCTTCTTGGAGGCAGCACTTGAAAAGGGGGTCTTGCTTAACAAGGAGGATCTGACAGGAAGCACAGAGTACAAAGGTGCTGAATATGATGGGCAACACAGCAGAGTATGTTCATTTCTAGCCAGGGCTGCTGTTGAGAGACTCGGTATAGATGTGTGACTTGGTATAGATGTTGGAGACTGTCCTGAGACAGCCTGAGGGGTCATAGAAGAACAGCTATCCAGGGCTGAGATTGTGTCTTAGAGGTAGAGGGCTCACCTAGCATGCAAGAAAGCATGGGTTGGATTCCTAGGTCCTGCATACACAGAAAAAGGTGGAAGTGGCACCGTGGCTCAGGTGAAAGAGTGCTCCCCTAGAGACAAAGAAAGTCGGGGACAGCGCTGGTGCCCTGATGTCAGGCCCTAGGGCTGTCACCATAAAACAGTTCTCCCAGGGACCTTTGTGACAGTTGGATGGCTATGCCCTGAAGCTCTCAGTAGGTCCATCCATGCTTTGTGTCTCCTTTGACAGAGGGGAGCTGGATACTCCTTCTGCCATGGGCACCCCTGGGCCCCGTTATCAGCAACCCTCCCAACGTCTTCCACCGGGACATGGAGCAGCTGGCCCCAGCAAAAAGTATATGCCTATAGGGTAATATTTTGAAGAGTGCATTGGACATATTCTAAATATAATAATTAAGTTGAGCAATTTCACATTGACAGTAATTAACTAGAATAATTTAATGCTAATTGGACAAGTTTGTCTTTCTAAATAAACAAAACCTATTTCTCCTTTTACTTTATCAGGGAAATATCTGAGCAAAAAATGGAAAGAAACATATGACTCTATAACAACTGGAATGAATTTTTGCCTTTTTATTAGCAAATATTAACTTTACACAGTATTTTATTGTGTTATACACATATGTCCATATAATGTAGCTTGCTAAATTTTATTCCTTTTATTAATTTCATTAGCCTATTTTTATACTTATGTTTTATTATGTCATACCAACATATTGAATATTTGAACATATTTACTGCACAGTATTTCTCTTCATCTCCTCTCTTACTTTTTTCCAAATTAAATCAGCTCTATCTTTTACACCTGGGTTATTCATTTTATTTTCTGGGTTATTCATATTTTCATATGAGAAATCTAGTATTTGTTTTTTACAGTATGGATAATTTCTTTAATATGAATGTTTCCAGTTCTATTTTTTTATTTTGAAAATACTGTACAGAGGGGTTCAATTTACATGGACAAGATAATGAGTACATTTCTTATCAAGCATTGTACCCTCCTCCTTTGTTTCCCCTTCCCATCCCTTCCCATCCTTCCCCCACCCCCCCACCCAATCCTCCCCGCCCCCCTTTCCCGCACGAAAGTTGTAAAGTTCGTTTTCGACATAACGACTTGTACATCTCATTGTTGCAATGGGTCCCCCTGTATCCCTATTTAAACGATTTGTTTTTCCCCTTCCCCTCCACAAATTATACCGACATCAAATACAGTGAAAGCAGGGGTTATACTGTGGGGGAGGGACATACAAAGCAACAAAGAAATAATCTTATAAATGTGTAAGAAACAATCGCATGAAAGAAAAAAACATTTGAATACATATCTTAGGGTTCATTTCCCTAACATCACCTTATCTGACCTTTTCTGCTTGACTCAGACATATACTAGATATTGCATGGGACCTATGTTTCTTTGGGCCTGGCTTACTTCACTTAATATAATTTTTTCCAAGCCTTTCCATTTCCTAACAAATGGGGCAATGTCATTCTTTCTGATGGATGCATAGAATTTCATTGTGTATATATACCACATTTTCTTGATGCATTCATCTACTGAGGGGCACCTGGGTTGGTTCCATATCTTAGCTATAGTAATTAATGCTGCAATAAATATAATCGTGCTGGTAGCTTTAGTGTGGTCTTATTGGTAAACATTTGGGTAAATACCCAAAAGTGGGATTGCTGGGTCATAGGGGAGCTCTATGTGGAGTCTTTTGAAGAACTTCCATACTACTTTCCAAAGTTCTATCTATTTTCTTGAAGATGATATTATTTCATAATTATGTGTGGCTAAATAGTATATCATTGTGTATATGCATATATGTATTACAATTTCTTTCTTCAATGAGTGATTAGGGAAAATGTAGGTTGATTCTGTAGTTATTTTTTTATGTGAGAGAAGGAAGGATGTATATAATGATGCTTGGAATGAGAAACATGCTCTTTAAGCAGGCACTCTCATATTTGAAACATCCTCTCAGCTACTCTTTCATCAGTATTTTAATAGTGAATTGAATTAAAAGAATAAAATTTATCTACTTTTGCAAAGATGTTTTTTTTAGTACCTATAATATTTTTATTATAATGTTATGTTTACTATGTCATGTGAGTATGGGGATGAATGTGAAGATGAAAATCTAGGAATGTTTGTATACGTAGCTGACTCGAAGGAAACAATGTATGTGAGATACAGGATTCAAATAAAAGTTTGAGACCTGTAAGTTGCTAAATTGATGTATATGTCCAGTTTGTGGTGTGTGATTTCAAGATCACATTTTGGTAGATTTCATACCAAGTAAGTAGATGTTTCTAACCCCAAATCTTAAGGAATAAAATAATCATTGTCTTAGTATTCCAGACATTGTCATAAGTGGAAAAAATGATTGAAAGTATGATGGGTCAATAGTAAGCCTTTAGACACTCTACATTTTCCCCCAAATCTTCAGATGTACTCTTTGGATATTAATTACAAATGTATTTATAAACATTGATATAATATGATCTTATACATAAATATATGTATATATTATAAATATATCATATATAGTTATATTTTAAATGTGTACCATAAATATTGACTTATATTTAAATGTAATTCATCTCATCATTTATACATATATATATATATATATATATGCATACTTTTTTTTTTGGTCAGTTGTGGGTCTTGAACTCTGGGCTTGAGTGCTGTCCCTGTGCTCTTCAGCTCAAGGCAAGAGCTCTACCACTTGAGACATTTTGCCACTTACAGTTTTCTGGTGGTTTATTGGAGATAAGAATCTTTGGAATTTCCTGCCTGGGCTGGCATTGAACTGTGACCCTCAGATCTCAGCCTCCTGAGTAGCTAGGATTATAGGCATGAGCCAAGGGCTCCGGGCTATATTTACATCCGAGATTTGTTAGTGGAACAAAGGGTACAGAAACTATTATTCTTATCACAAAATGACTTCACACTTACAGGTATAATTATAAGAAGAAAAACGATAAATATTCACAGTGGCACAAAAATCCCTTAGGTGCCTAACAAGACAGCACGTTTTTCCAGACACTGCATGTGGTGTGAGCTCTTTGCAACCCAAGCGACTGTAGAAGATATTGCACCCTAAACAAAACTGACAATTGCATGAACCCAGTCCTCTATGACAGATTTAGCCAGGCCTATCTTAGAGATTCTTGTTAGGGACATGATGAAAAATTTATAGTTTAGTTGTGATTATAGAACTCTTTTATACATGTCACTCAGCCATTAACTATATTTAACATAGTTCCTTTTGCTCTAACTTATATTTTCATGGCTTAGGAAACTGTTTTTTGTTTGTGAAAACTTAGCTGTTCACTATATAGACATGAGTTTTTAATCCTTGAAATTACTGTCTGCATAGTGTTCTATGAGATGAGCTTCTCTTTACCATATCATAGGAATAAACTTACTCTGATTCAAACTTGGACAACAGCTACCTTGTTCTCTCTCCTAGAAAACCATCTGCATAGACTTCTTTACATGTAAACAGACCCTCATTTACTTGCAAAAGTCTGTCAGTGAGTCAAACCTAACTCACCCAAGTGAGGTGAATTCCTCTGTCATGCTTCCTTTACTTTAAAAATTGTAAGAACTGTACAGCAATGTGCATACTTTTTAATGTGAAGTGTGACTCCTATTTTCCATAATGTGAATCAAGCAGAGGAATCAATTTAAAATGTGAAAGAACCTTACAAAGAGTCTTGGACCTTGAAAATTGCCCTGGGTATGAATTTTTGGAGAAATATCCCTTCTAAGACAAAGGACTCAGTTTTTTTTTTTTTTTTATATTGTGCTGGTACTGGGGTTTGAACTCCTGGCCTTGAGCTCTATCTGGGCTTTAATTCTCAATGTTTGCTCTATACCACCTGAGCCACACCTTCACTTCTTCCTTTTACCACAAGAGCAGAAAAGAATCTCTTAGGTTTATCTACTTAAAATAGCTTGGAGTTGCAATTGTCAAATTTGAACCTACTGAGTATCTAGGTGTAAGCCACTGGTGCTGTGCTAGAACTCACTTCTTAAGAATAAATAATCACAAAAAGAGGTGCAATAAATATTTGTTCAATTATGTATGTGTTGACTGATAAGCCAAATCACTTGCTACTGGAAAAGAAAAAGAGAGAAGATAGAGATTAATATGGAGGAGAGAGACACAAAGAAAGAAGGGATGGGAGGGTAAATGAGTGGAGGGGAGTGAAAGGGAGGATATGAGAGGAGAGGGTAGCTGGGTAGAATTGTCTACTGCTCACTAAGGTATTGTTGGACAATCAATGCCGTTGCATTTATGTAGCCAAAGCTTTATATTTTTGGTAGTAAGTTGATATATAAAATACCAATTTACAGGTAGTAACCTGTTAGTGTGCTTCCTCCTGCACCAAGGAAGCCACAGTTAGGTTACTGTTACAGATAAGGCAAGAGTAAGCAGTTTAAGTTATTCTGAGAAACAATAATTGACATAACTAGGAATGTTCCCTTGTATGGTGAAGTCAAGCATCACTCTTTTCCCTGCTACAGTCTTCCTCTCAACAAGAATAGCAAAACCAGAAGAGGAAGGAGATATCTGAGTAATGATCATCTCTCTGTTTACCCTCATCCCTTGGCCTCTCAAACAATAAAGCCAAAGGAGACTTAACCTGAACTAATGGGGAAAATGGGGGGAAAAGTTCAGTCTAACTTATTGTGAAACTTTTAAAATAATTGGGGCAGTATTTCAAATACTGAAATAAAACTTTTTAAATTATTAATAAAAAGTTACTCGAAACTTATTGAAAATTTAAGACTACAGGGCTCACTACATAGTGGAATCTGCATAGGTAAAACTGACTCGTGCTCCTATCATCAGAAATTGAAGATTGTCCCTAAACATAGACTGCTGAAGTGATAAGCGATGGAAATTCATGATGGATAGCATAATGCTGAGAGCATGGAAATTATTTCCTTTCCATCTTCAGTGTGTAGAGAAGAAAAAAGCTCTATAGGATGGTCCTGAAGGTGCAATTCTAAATTTAGGACAGAAGGTGAATAGTAAAATAGACCTATCTCAGCCATTCAGAGATTGGAAATGTGGAGAAATATATTCATTTATGTGGTCAAACATGGAAGAGAGGATGTGGCAAGCCCATAGCCAAATGCCAAAGGTAGAGATATTTAACAAAACACCATGAATTTGAAACAAGTCTTAAAAGGGGAGCTAGGCTTAGAGGAAATAGGGCAGAAGGATGGAGAGGGAAATGGTGGACTAATACAGTCATAACACTCAATGTACATATGTGAGAATATAAGTAGGAAACTTGAAGGGATAGGTGGGGTTGGGGTAAGGGAAGGAAGAAAAAAGGAAAATTTGACAATGATCCAGATGCACTGAACATTCAAATGCACATACACTCTATTCAACACTGACATGATGAAGCAAAACCCCTTTGCACAACTTGCTAAAGATAAATTTTTTTTGAAGTTTTAATATTAAAAGACCAGAAGCACAAACCTTTAGAGATAAATAAGAGGATAGTATTGACATATTGTTGAGGCTTGTGTTCCCAAAATTGAAACAATTCCCAAAATTGAATATATTTAAAACATTAAAACTTTGAACGAACCTTAACACTTGCTGCAGTGTTCATTATGACAGGTGCCTTGTATAGAATAATTGAATTCCTCCTCCTACACATTTCTTGAACAACAAATATCTGGAATTATTTTGTTTTTGACATGTCAATCTTGACTTTATTCTTAAATGTGTGCTTATGTAAGAAATATATGGTTGTAAAATTTCATGACAATTCTTTTGAACTTCCTTTTTGTTGAATCGTCTAGTTTAATAAAATCCAATTGCACTTTTGATATAAAAATATTTTGTGCTCAATTCAGAATCACATACACTAACATTGGAACGATACAGAGAAGATTAGCATGGCACCTGTGCAAGGACGACATGCAAATTCGTGGAGCGTTCCATATTTTTACAACAACAGATGCTGGAGGGGATGTGGCCACAAGGGAACCATACAGCATTCTTGGTGGGAGTGTAAACTTGTTCAACCACTTTGGAAAGCATTATGGAGGTTCCTCAAACGATTCCACATAAAGCTCCCCTTTGACCCAGCAACCCCACTTTTAGGGATTTACTAAATGATCACAAACAAGACCATACTAAAACTACCAGCTCAACTATGTTTATTGCAGCATTATTTACCATAGCTAAGATATGGAACCAACCCAGCTGTCCCCACTACATGAATGGATCAAGAAAATGTGGTGTATATACACAAGGGAATTCTATGCCTCCATCAGAAAGAATGACATCACCCAATTTGTTAGGAAATGGAAAGACTTGGGAAAAAATTTATTATGTGAAGTAAGCCAAGTCCAAAGAAACAGGTCCCATGGTTTCCCTTATTTTCAATAACAAATATATGTCTAGGGCAAGCAGATAATGTCAAAAACTATGTTCATATGAACAGATATGATGATGTTAAGGGAATTGAACTCCAAGATAGGGAAACAAGTAGTTTTTTGTTTGTTTCTTGCTATTGTTTCTAACGTACTTATAATGTGCGATGTGAATTTTTGTTTCTTTGTATGTTCCTCCCCCATGCTATAACCCTTGTTTTCACTGTATTTGAAGTTGGTGCACGTGCCTCTTGTATGTACGCTTCTCTAATTTGGGGAGGGGAAGGGAAAAGATGCATGCGTGCAAACGCATGTACATGCATGTGTGTTGGCGTGCTCAGAGTTTGAAATCAGGGCTTAAAGGCCATGCTAGCTCTTTCCTCTCTAGGTTGGTGAGGTACTATATGAACTACATTTTCTTTCCTGGGTCTTTGCTAGTTCATTAAAAATTTTGAAAAATAATTTCATGAATTTTTTTGTTTGTTTTGGAAGCCCTGATTGGCTTCCAATGGTTATCCACAGATCTCAGGCTCCTGAGGAGATATCCCAAGTAGATAGGATTATAAGTGTGACTAACCAATACAAGGCTTTCAGAATAATTTTAAAAGTAGAAGAAAATTTACTTCATGGGGGCCTGTTTTATTGTCTCCTACTTTTAAAGCATTTTGCATTGATTAAATGTGAATTTATTTCATTTTTGGATTCTTAAAAGACAGTAAGTGATATTTAAAAGTTTTGGTACTTTTTAAAAAAACTGGAACTGTGGGACAGAAGAAATTTGCCTCTCTTTGGACCTCAATTTAGAAGCTCAGCTCTGTGCATGATAACCCAAAGTCACCAACACAGTCTGTGTTGAAGACAAAATGTGACAGAAAACAATCACCATGGGCAATATTTGCTATGCTATTATTTCTTGGAAAATATGAATATTGAATTGAGAGTGTAAGAGAATGGAGAGAATTTACCTACCTTTTGTGTATTGCGGAAAGACTTTTGGAAACTTTGACTCATTTCCTTCCTCACTGTGTGTCTTTGGGCCATGCACTTAGTGCCTTTAATTACAATTTTTCCCAACACTAAAATGGTAATAACATTAGCATTATAGCAAATGTTATCTTAAGAATTAAGAGAAATAAAACTTGTAAAATACTTAACATAAACTTCCATGAATGAGCTTTGAGTTTAGCCAGAAGTTTTTTTTAAATACTAAATAGAATGTCATAAGTATTACGGAAACCATTACATGTAGTGAGCAACCAGAAGTAATGTTATCTATTGATCATGCTCTGCTTCCAGGGAAGCCAGGTGGATAACTTCTCATGCTGTAAATCAAACTGGTTATCTTCAGTCTTGTTAGTGTAAAAATATCAGGGACATAATAATGAAGGAATGTTGTTGACTGAGATGAAGTCCAAAAGAAAATGTACAGGGCTGGGAAGGTAGCTCAGTGGTAGACCGCTTGCCTTGCATGTCTGAGGCCCTGGGTTCGATTCCCCAGTACCACATAAGCAAAAAGAAAAAAAACCGGAAGTGGTGCTGTGGCTCAAGTGGTAGAGCACTAGCCTTGAGCTGAAGAGCTGAGGGACAGCGCCCAGGCCCAGAGTTCAGGCCCCTTGACCGGATCCCCCCCCCCAAAAAAAAGAAAATGTACAAAACTGAGAAAACATAAAAGTATCTGAGCAGTATAGTGTGTTTTACATCATTTAAGTTAAATAACAAAGATAAGGAAAACCTAGAAGAATAAATTGTCTTTTTGATATTTTATCATAGGTCTTTCCTCATTCTTGTAGAGGCATCATCAGATGAGAGGAAATGTATTTTTTTTGTTCACTTCCTTCCATTTATTCTTTTGTTTGAAATCTGAACTACATGAGACAGAAAGAAACGAAGGGAAATTAGTCACACAGGCTTTGGAAAGAAAAATCAACGTAAAATAAAATACATATAGTCTTGTATAAGGTCTAACTAAATTGAGTTATATAGTCTCAAGCATTAACAGAAAATGATTTAATCAATATCATGTTATTGAAAACTAAAAAATGTTAAGAGTTGCTTAATTTTTTCCTTTCTACTACCTTGAATAAATTATTGCTTTTGTATAGAGAGATTAAAGATGAGATTAACAAGAAACTTGATTAAAAATGGACAAAATTTCTGAATAGACATGTTTTCCAAAAAGCCCTGAAAATTGCCAATGGGTTTACAAAGTTGTGTTTAATACAACTTCTATACTGGTTTAATGTTTTGTAAGAAAAAGTCATTAGAGAAATGCAATTCAAAATTACTATGATACTACTTCATAACTACTATAACTCTTATCAAAAAAATCAAAGGAACCAGGTGTGATGGTAAAGGCTTGTAATTCGAAGCTTTTAGGAGGTTGGAGTAAAAGGATTTGGGTCTGAGGTCATCTTGGGTATTGCACACAGTAAAAAACTGCCCTTTAAAAAAACTTTAAAAAAAAGTAATAATGTTGGCTGGTGAGAGTGTGGAGAAAAGGAAAATTTCTTCACTCTTGGTCAAAATACAGGTTAGTACTCTCATTGTAGAAAGTAGTATGCAGTTTTCTAAAGAAATTCAAAGATGAAATATCAACTGACCCACCAATCATGTGATTATTTCTCTCTGAGTAACTCATAAATATATCTGTAGTTCATTGTTATTCACATTATTCACAACAACAGCCAAGATATAAATCGAAGTTCAGTGTTCAACTACAGACTAATAAACAACTGTGGTGCATGCACAAATATATTTTTCTGTTTCATCCTTAAAATAGCAAGAGATTTCTCCCATTAGCCACAACTTACAATCACCTGAAAGATGTATTCTAAATGAGGAAAAATGTTGTCTTCTGATATTTGTAAACACACACACACACACACACACACACACACACACACACACACACACACACACACACACACACACACACACACCAACCTCAAACATTAAGAGTGAAATTTTTTGAAAAGTAAAGCAAAGTGGAATTGCTGGGGCATTTAGGTCACAATGTAGAAGATAGTAGATATACAGGATGAACTGGTATAGAGTTACAATGTACAACATGAGGATACAGGGGACAACACTGGCCTTACATAGGAATGAAGCTAAATAAGTAGGAGTTGTTCTTCCTAGTAAAGGTTGCTCTTTTGGATGCTCTTCCTCCAGTAATGGATAAGATGAACATAATTCTTTAAATATATCTGCCTGTTAGCAGAAATAATAACAAACAATATAGCAATAATATTGTATGCTCAACATAGGACAAAATATCAAATTAAAATACATGAGATTATCCTTGGTGTGAACTAATTATTACAAATAAGGGAAACCATGGGAGCTATGTTTCTTTAAGTCCCACCAACAGTGTAATAGAGTTCCCAATTGGCTACATCCATGTCAGCATTTGCTATTGTTAGTCTTCTTGATAATGACCATTCTAACTGGGATGAGGTAGAATCAGTCTTGTTTACTTGTAGATTTGTGGGCACCTTCTAGCTACCATAAATGAATGAATCCATGAAACTTATATTGCTCTGAGTCTGCATTCTGTTCTCTTTGCTCTTAGTATAATTTTACCAAGCCTTTCATTTTCATTAATACTGGTGAAAAGTCATCCTCTCTGATGGGTGAATAGAATTCCACTGTGTTTGTTTTTGTGTGTGTGTGTGTGTAGGATCATGATAGGCCCATAAGCCTTCTGTTTCATCTGTAATTTTGTAATTCCATATTAAATTTGGATTGCTTTCTCTACTGCATTGAAAAATATAGTTGGGATTTTGATGAGTATTGCATTGTCAATTTTTTGTCGGCCATATTGCAGTTTCATCATGTAAATTCTTCCAACCAGGAGCATTAAAATATTTTCCATTTTCTTGAGTCTCCTTCAATTTCCCTTTTTAGATTTTTAAAGTTTTCACAGTAGAGGTCCTTCACATTTTTAGTTACATTAATTCCTAGTTTTGTTGTTGTTGTTTAGTTTAGATTTGATTTGGTTTAGAGGCTAATCCATATGAAGTTGTTTTCTGAATTTCAGCCTGGATATTTCCATTCTTGGTAACACAAAAACTACTGATTCTTGTGTTTTTTATACCCTGCTACATTGCTGAAGGTTAGCATCACCATTAGTAACTTGAAGGAGGAAGCTATAGGGTCCTTTAAATACAGGATCATTTCATCTGTAAAAAGGGATAGTTTTATGTCTTCCCTATTTGGGTCCCCTTTATGTTTTTCTCTTGCTTATTGCTCTTGCTAGAAAGTCCACTACCTTATTGAAGAGTAGTAGAGAGAGTGAACATCATTGTCTCATTCCTGATTTTAATGTCTTCATGCTTCCACTGGGTAAATGCTAATTATCTGTCATATATATACTCTGAATTATATTGAGGTATGTTCCATGCATTTCTAGCTTCTCAGACAATCATAAAGGGGTATTGGAGCTTGTTAAAAGCTATTATTACATCCCTATAGACAATCATGTTTTTCTTTTACCTGCTTCTGCTGATGTTTTGTATTATGATTATTGACAAGAATATTGAATCCAATTGTATCCTAAGATGAATCCTATTTGATCATACAATATTATTTTTTGTTGCTGAAATTAGTTGGTGAGAATTTTATTAAGAAGTTCTGCATCATTGCTTATCAAAGAATTGGGTTCATAGTTCTCTTTCTTTGGTGAGTCCCTATATAATTTGGGGAAGAGTCTAATTCTGCATCATACAATGTGTTCGATAATTCCATTTCCCTTTCTATTCCATTGAAGAGTTACATCTATGTATTGTAAGTTATTTGCAGGCCTTAATTTCATGGTAAATTTATTGAGTCATAGATTTTTCTGAAATGGGAAGTGGTTTATTGACATTTCATTTTCATTTCTTCTTATGTGTTACTTCTTGCTTCAGATCCAGTATAGGAACGCATCAATTTCTCCAGGATTCTTCAGGTGATTGGTATCAGATTTTCAAAGTGCTGTCTTATAACATTCTCAATTTTGCTTATATCTGTTGTGGTCTCATTTTTGTCTCTAATTTTCTGTATTTGCATGAGTTCTCTTATTGTTTTGTCTTTTTTATTATGAAGGTGATATACAGAGAGGTGGGTTACAGTTACATAAATAATGAGTACATTTTTTTCTTCTTCCCCCAACCCTGACATCCCACTCCCACAAAGTTGTAAAGTTTATTTCTAACATAGTGTCTAGTGAATATCACTCTTGCTTTGGTTAATCTTTGTCCCACCATTTCTGTGATTTCCCTTCCTTTCCCCAAGTCAGATTAACTTATGAATAAGACAAAGGGTACAGAAATCAAAAACAGTGAGTACAGGGAATAAACCAAAGGGGAAAAACTAAATAGAAATAACTAAAAACAATTCACTATACAATAATCTTCTATCCATTTCTTGGAGCTCATTTTGATAAGCATCATTTTATGGTGATATGTGTATTGCTATTGAGCTACTGTGAATATCCTAGACATATTCTAGTTTTTCAAAATGAGTGAAAACATGTAGCCTCTGATTCTTTGGGTCTGGCTTGTTTGAATTATTATGTTCCCAAATGATTCCATTTTCTTACAAATGGGACAATGTCAATCATTCTGATGGAAGCATAGAATTTTGTTGTGAATATATACAACATTTTCTTGATCCATCATTGCTGGGTCATAGGGGAGCTCTAGTGAGGAACCTCTATACTTCTTTACAGAGTATTTGAACAAGTTTACATTTCCACCAGTAGTGTAGTAATGTTCCTTTTTGGCCACATCCCCACCAGCCCAGCATCCGTTATTATTAGTTTTCTACATTCAAACTGGGGTTAGGTGGAATCTCAATTTTGCTTTGATTTGCATTTCTTTTATGGCCAGAAATGCTGCATATTTCTTCATGTGTCTATTGGCCATTCATATTTCTTCTTCAAAGAGGTCTGTCCTTAAATCTTAAGTTCAATTATATTATGAGGGTTGTTGTTTCTATGAGGATTTGTTTTTTGGGGGGCGTTAATTTTGGGGCTCTAAGAATATTTGCGATATGAGGACATTGTATGTTGCAGAGCAAATAAAGACCTTCTCCCACTCTATTAGTTTTCTACTTGTCTTTCTATCTATATAAGTTCTCTTTTTAGTCAGATTTGGTAAGGGTCTGTCAAGTCTGTTAATTTATTGAAAGAACCAGCTCTGTTTTGTTGATCTTTCTATGTTTTATTTTGTCTTTATTTAGTTATTTCTGATTTAATGTTTTATATGTTTCAGCCTACTTACGTTTGGACTTGTTCCTCTCTTCAAGGAGCTTTAGGTACATGATAAAAATACTGATTTGAGATTTCCCCAATTGCTTGATGTAGGCATTCAAAGCTATAAATTTTCCTGTAAGTACTGCATTTAATGTGTCCCAGAGGAGCTGGTATTTTGTGTGTTCATTTTTGTTAAATACCCGAAACTTTCAGATTTCCATTCTAATCTCTTCAGTGCCCCACTGGTCATTCAGCAATGTGTTGTTCAGTCTTCATAGGTTTGACAATTTTTGTTGCTTTAGCTGTTTAATTTTAAGTTTATTCTGCTGTGGTCTGACAAGCTATGGGAATTCAATTAATTTTTCTTTTGATTTGGACAGAATTTCTGTATGACATAGGATGGGTTCTGTTTTGGAGAATTTTCCATGACCTGCTGCAAAGAATGTATATACTGACACTGAATGTATATTCTGTAGATGTCTGTTAGGGCAAGATGGTCAATGCAGGTCTTCAGTTTCTTGGTTGAGTTTTTCCTGGATAACCAATCCATGCGTGACAATTATGGGTTGAGATGTATTTTTAGGTTATGTAGTATTTGGTTGATGATGTGGGGTGGTCTAAGATTCACGGCATTGATATTTACACTTGTTGTATCCTCCTAATGGAGAACTGCCTTTATCAATATATAATATCCCTTCCTACTAATTTTAATTTTAATTCTCTAATATTTTATGTTAGTAATTCTACTGTGGCCTGTTTATGGTATCCATTTACTTGAAAAATTTCCTTCCAGCCTTTCAGTTCGAGTATGTGTTTGTTTTTGTCAATGAAATGTATCTCTAGTGGACACTGGATGGATGTGTCTTGTTTTTTCATAATACTATCTAACCTGTGTTTTCTAATTGGAAATTTAAGTCCATTGATATTGAGAGTTATGGCTGGGAAATATTTAATAATTCCTGCTGTTATACACCTGCTGTTAGGAGCTGTGCCTCATCTATTCTTTTTTTTTGGGGGGGGTCCAGTCGTGGGGCCTGAACTCTGGGCCTGGGTGCTGTCCCTCAGCTCTTCAGCTCAAGGCTAGCACTCTACCACTTGAGCCACAGTGCCACTTCTGGCTTTTTTCTTTTTGCTTATGTGGTGCTGAGGAATCGAACCCAGAGCCTCATGCATGCAAGGCAAGTGCTCTACCACTGAGCCACCTTCCCAGCCCCTCATCTATTCTTAATATATTTACATTGTTCTCTGGTAGGGAGCATTTTATATAACCATTTCCTGTTCTTTTTGACCTTCTCTATGTAGGATATATTTGATTAATTTCTATCTTGTTGATTTGGTGGAGATAAAATTTTCAAGTTCTCTTTGTCATGAAATATTTTTATATATCCTTTAAATATAAAGGAGAGTTTGGCTTGGGAGAGTATTCACAGTTGGTAGTTGTTTGTCTTTAATGTTTGCCATATATCATGCCAGGCTCTCCTTTTTACCATATCAGCTAAGAAATCATTATTTTTTCTGACTGTATATCCTTTATAAATAATCGGTTTTTTCTCCTGACAGCTTAAGAATCCTTTCCTTGATCTCTAATGATCCTCTAATGGATTATGATGTGGTGGTGGGTTGTTCTGTTCTGGTATTCTCCGTTTGGTGTTCTAAAGGCTTCTCTTCTCTGAATGAGCCTATCTGTATGGATGTTTGGCATGTTCTCTGCTAGAATTCTGTAATATGTTTCCCATCCATTTTGTTTCTTGCTCTTCTCCTTCTTGATACCTATCTTCCCCAAGTTTGATCTTCTAACTGAATCTTGAACTTCCAGAGAGATCGTTTCTTATTTCTTGGAATTGTTCTACATGATTAACTCCTCTTTTCTATTAGACCTAGTCTGTCTTTGATGCCTAACATTATCTTCTATGTCATCTATTAGCTGTGGAGACTTTCTACTTTGGTTTTGATTTCTCTGTCTTCTAATTGGTCATTTTTTTTAGGGCTTCTATCTTAACTAAAGCTTTATTTTAGGTCTTGTGTGGACTTTCTTTACATCTTTTCTTTGGGTAAGGGAGTTGGAGGGGCTGTTTTTTTAGCTGTGTCTTCTCATACCTTTTAACTATTTAACTACTTAACTATTTTTTCCTTGGACTCCTTTGCCTTCTCAGACTTTATTTATCTTTCCGTTTGTAGTCTTCATGAATTATTTTGCTAATCTTTGATTGGTCTCATCTTTTTTGACAAATTTCCTTGTAAAGATTTTGTATCTTTTCGTTAATCACATTTTTCAGCAGTATTTGTGATGTATTTTGAATTCTCTCTTCTAGCTCCTTAATTGTCTGTTCTAATGTCTGGTCAGTTCCTGTGTGAATTATACTACCTTGGCATCAGTTTTCTTGTATTTTTCTGATTTGTTCTGTCCATTTGGTGGATTTCTTGGCTTTCATTTGGGGAATCTATGATCTTAATAGGTGACTCTCTATGTTCTTGGTTGATTTTTCAGGTCTTCTGTTGTTATTTGTTTTTCTGGAATTTGGTTTTTGTCTAGACGATTAAGTGTAGGATTAGAGATCATTTGTGGTGAGATGTTGTCATGTTAGTACTGATGGTTCCAATGACAATTCGAACTGTCCAGTGGTAAGGTGAATAGTGTCTGTGTTTGGATGTGGCTTTCTCTGTTCCTGCTTTTTTCCCATGTAGCCCTTTTGTTTCCACAGTGCAGCTGTGCTTTTGAGTATGTTGTCCAACACAGTCACAACAGTCACCTTCCAGGCTGGGTAACTTTTCATAGATTTTTGTTTTCTTGTAAAGACAGAATAAAATGTTCTTTTGAATTATATATTTATATATAATTATAACTGACTTGTTTGACCTGCTAGAAGTGGAATACCTGCTAGGACTCTAAATCTCTGTTTCATTAGCTAGAGCTAGGGTAATTTTCTGTTCTTATTCTGCCATTGTCTTTCTACTTCCTCAGGTTTATTTTTGATATTGTGGATTTTTTCACATAATTTAGCATTTGTGATGGTTGTATCTGGTTATTTTTGTTTTTCTGTTTGTGTTACTTTGAAATAGTGATTTCAGGCTTCTCTGAAGAGACAGTAATAATATGAAATATATGTTATTACATTGAAAGAAAGAGAGCAGACATTTTAACCTTTTGCTACAAGTAAATTAATATTAAGCAAAACTAATGAAAATAATTACTTATTTACTCTTTAGAGAATGAGCATAGTACTCTTGGATATCTTGGAGGAAACATATTAGACTCATTACATTTACATTGAAATTACAGGCTAAACATTCTTTTTCAGAAGATAAAAGCTTCAGTTCTTTCATATAATATTATAAAATCATAATACCTGCATGTTGATTTGTTTTCATCTGAAATTTTCAATTCCATTCTTCATCCATTAGGTATCTAGTGCTTTGAATGACCAATTCCTTAAAATACCTATATTTCTTATATTGTGATGTAAATCTCAGTAATATAAGTATGAATTTATCTCTCAGTCTCATCTTGAGCTACATTCAAATGAAATTTATGCAGTCTCAAGCAAGAATCCTATTTTACTCTTTTCTATGTTTTAATCAATATATCCATTCTCTTTAGAAATACGTTCTCATCTTTTTCTAGAAATATTTTTCTCATCTTTCTCATCATATTGCTCCAGTGAACATCGTGTACTTTCAGTACTTTAATTGAAATAAATATAAAGTTTTGAACATGAAGACACTTCCTCCCATTATCACTTTAAAGTAAAACTTTGGGGACTATTTTATATATAAAAATAAAAAAGTTCAATGCAAATGTTTATACATGAATGGTCTAATGATTAAGTCAATTAGACCCAAGAACTACCATACCACATCAAGTCTCAATTTACTTAAAGGCACCAAAATATTAGTGTTCATGAATATCACTCATTGTTAGAAAATGACTAGTCAAAACCAAGTTTATTTTTGAAATTTAAAAAATGAAAATTACACCCAGATTTTCTGTCAATATCCTGTTTCCAGGGATACATTTTTTTTTCAGCAAACAGGGAAACAAAAAATAAGGATTTGTCACATAGAATGAAAGATATAAAATCAGACTGTCTTTCCTTAAGGTGATAAGTACATGCAAATCGTGATTTATTCAAAGATATGATAAACATTCATAAGAAGATATGTGATCAGAAGTGATAGGTAAGCAAAATAACTGGAAAACTGTATATGTAAATTTTGCTTTCAATATAGGATTACAGGTTTTCAATTCGTGAGCGTATTGAACAAGATTTTGTATCTGTAATACAGATCCTATATTCTACATTTTAGACATACTCCAATTCTCTTACCTCAGTTTCTGATCATTATTCTTCTACTTTCATGATGTCAATTGCTACTAAAGTAACAAGGTGGGAGTTTTATTTTCATTTCTAGATCTAGATTTTAGTATTTTGGAATAGTAGTATAAATTCATGTAGTTTGTTTTGAATGTCAAGTTTAAGTATACTGCATTCAGGGTATTGTGAATTGGCCTGAAGCAGCCAGAACATATTTTGAATACAGAGACACACAGTATACTAAGATCTAGGGACTTGATCTCAGAGAAAGATAAAGGTCCAGGCAAGATTTGAAGCCGAGATAAAACAATCGAGCAAACATCAATCAACTATTATCACAAATGGAACTGATCTCTGATGTGTCTGCTGGCAGCTCTTTGTGTGTGTGTGTGTGTGTGTGTGTGTGTGTGTGTGTGGAGAGAGAGAGAATTTTAGTGTATCTTCCATATTTACAGTCTATAGAGCATTACTTGTTATGAAGAAGGTGCTCATATCAGAGCTCTTATACCACTGTCATCACTTTTAACTGCTAAAAGCACTTGCTTAATCTCTAATTAAAAAGGGAAAAATAAACTAACATCTTACATGATTGTTTTGACAAACAATTGGTATATTAAAGGCCAAAAGGAGGAATTGGAGATTAATATAATCTTCTTCCTCTCTTCTGATTATTACACAGCAATAGCTGTGATTTTCAGAAGTCTCTTGCAATGTGCTCACAGCTGAATTACTAATATGCTTAATAGTATGAAACATACGATACAGAAGTAGATCAGCCTGCAAGCACAAAGAACTAGTTATAAGATCAAACTTTTGAGCAGAGTTGCCACATCATTTAGGAATGCAATTCCTTCATATAAACTTCAAATTTTGTGGCTTTCCTTGTGTGATTAAATGGTAAGAAAGTAGAAGCAAGAATTCCTGTTCAGCCAAGTAGAAAGTGCTCATTATCCCATCCTCATGTTGCAAATTTCCATTCCATAAAGACTCTTCATTAGAGTACTTTCATTTAATATACTTCAGCTCATCATCCTTCCCTGTTGGAGACAGGAAAAAGATAATTTTGTTTGAATATTATCTTACATAAATTAGTGTATATAGGCTTGATTTGTATAATTACAGATGTTTGTAATAAAAGTATGTAGGGATCATGTAATGTCCAACATTCTTTAAAATCTAGATATCTCCCTGACAGAATATCCTAACTCTTCTATTTCAAAATAAAGTATTAGATAGAACTTGGCCAGTCTAAGAGAAGTTGCTTTTTTAAATTTTACATACAAAATTGCCATTGATTTCTTGTTCAGAAACTTGGAGTAGGGAGTATTAGGTTATTCCTATTAGAAATAGATTATCTTTCTTTTTAAAAAATAGATTAGTATTTGATTTGCAGCTGAAATTATATCATGACAATACTAGTTTTAGGTACCATAATAATTTGAATGTATAGATAGCAAATTTCAAGGAAATACCCATATCAAAATAGCTTAAGAAAACAAAAATGAGTACCTTTTCCTTTGAAAAAAAAAATAAATAAAAATAAAATCACATAACAACTAGAAGTCACAGCATTTTGTGCATAAATACATACATTAGATTAGTTGCAGAATTTCTATTTTGAGAAAAACTTTATATTAAAGTATAATGTACTTTACTAAGGATTGAAACATTTTATTGAAAAAATATATATATTTTGGGGGTTGGGTCCGGTCGTAGGGCCTAAACTCTGGGCCTGGGCGCTGTCCTTCAGCTCTTCAGCTCAAGGCTATTACTCTACCACTTGAGCCACAGTGCCACTTCCAGCTTTTTTTTTTTTTTCTGCTTATGTGGTGCTGAGGAATCGATCCCCGGGCCTCATGCATGCAAGGCAAGCACTCTACCACATAGTCACCTTCCCAGCCCCTGAAAAATATATTTCTTAGAGACATTTTTGCTTCATAATTTTAAGAAGAAAAATGATCCCAAAGTAATTTTTTTATTGTTTTCCAGTTTCCATGTGATTAACTTGCAAATTAGAAATCCAGATATATGATTTAATTTAACCAAAAATATTTATTGAGTGTAAAGTCCTTCTACTCTCTACATTCTTCACACTAAGACCACCAAATATGAGTCTGAAATGATTAGTGTCTTTTTAACCTATGTTAATATTATTTACAATGTGAGTGAAATGTTTAAAAAGTAGTATTTATTTTAGCTTAATTGCTCTGAAGAGACAATAAATGATATAATCAAAGGCTAAAAATGATTAGATTTAAAATTTATAATTCAGGAAATGGTTTTGACCACTCTGGTTACTGGAGCCTTCACTACAACCTCATAAGACAATTTATATTGATGAAGCAAAAATCCGAGGTTAGATATTTATAAATAAAAAATCATGTCATTCTGAATATGTAGAGCTACATTTCAAACAGAAAATTTAGCTTTTAAATACCTGAATATGCTAGTACATTTAATTGCAGGGTAAGTACTTGTTCTGAAAGGAGATAAAATTGCATATATTTTGAAATGTAAACCTAAGTATTCATTTGAATAAAAGATAATGTTTAAAATATCACTCATTCAAGAAAGAAGATGTACAGTTAGTTGTTTTTCATGCCAATTGTGTTCTCTAAACTTACTACAAATACTAGATTAGTAAACCTAATTCATTGCTTTCTGGGAAATAGAAATTCAGTTTCCTAAAACTCATGACTATAACTTTTTCTCAAACAATTGCTAAATAATTGTTTTATATTTTTTGTCATGGAATCTTATTTGACTTTTTTATTCATTAAGTTAAGTAATTGGCCAATAACAATATAAATTATGCATGAACAAAGTTTATCTAACACAAGTATTTCTTTCACAAGACATATCATGGCTCTCTTAAAGAACACTAGAATGCAGTGTGTTCTTTATTAATTTTTAGTTATTTTCTTAATGGTTATTAATTGTCAGAAGTGGCAATTCTATAATATATTTAAAGCATTTGATTATACTCCCTCTATTTCTTTTTCATTACTCCTTTCTCCAAAGATCTTCTGTTTTTCACATAAAATTACATCTTTGTATATGTGCATATAAACTAATTTGGAAGATTTAAGCTAAACTGCAACTTAATTCAAGATGTACAGTGGATTAATAAGATGAATAAAAACTTGAATATTTTTTGTTAACTTCTGAATTGAGTTATCATTATTATTATGGCTAGGGTTGGGACCCCAGGCAGAATTAGAATTAGAATTAGAGAAATAGAAATTTTAGCTTCAACACAGGGTGACCCATTGCAACAATGATACTCAAAAGACACTATGTTGTAAATGAAGTTTACACCATGGGGAGGGAGGAGTAAGGGAAGTGGGGAGGGATGGGATAGTAGGAGAACAAGACAGAAGGGGGTAACAATGCTCAACAAGAAATGTACTCTTTATATTACAGATATAGTTATTCACTCTTTAAAGCATCCTTACAACAAAATAAAATTTTCAAAAAATAATGAAAAATAAAACCTGTTAGGAAATATGAAAACACTTAGAAATTTAGGTTCAAAATGCAAGTAATAATTAGACATACACGCTGAGCAAGAGTTAGGATAAATGTGAAAAAAGAGGCTTGCTATTAACATGATGATTCAGTTATATGTAGGCTTAGGCTTAGGTAAAGTGTTCCAGTTAGAGCTGGGGTTAGGATGAGAAAAAGATGTAAGATATTGTGTAAAACTGCCACATATTTTAAGAAGAATGAATGGTATCAAAGTTAGAATGAATGTAAACCAGTGTTTATGTTACTTTAAACATTCAGATAAAGTGTGAGATACTTTTTTGTTCTAATTAGGGTTAGGGAAGGATAAGCTTTAAGGTAACTTTTAGTTTTCCACTAAGAAGTAGAAGCAAAAAAAATGTGTGATTGAATAGAATCTAGACAATTTTCCTTACATTAACCATTTGGTGTTAAATCAGACTGTGATTAGGATTAGGTTTCTGGTTAACCGGGGTAGAGGATAGAGTACAGAAATGGGTTAAATTAGTGGCTTGTGCCTATTTTCCTAGCTATTCAGGAAGCTGATTTCTAAGGATCCCAGTTCAAAGCTAACCCGGGCAGGAAAGTCTGTGAGACTGTTATCTCCAATTAACCACCAGAAAACCCAAAAGTGGTGCTGTGGCTCAAGTGGTAAAGCACCCACCTTGAGCTAAAGAACTCAGGGATCGTGCCCAGGCCCAGAGTTTTCAAGTCCCATGACTGACAAAAAGAAAAAAAAAAAGAAATGTGTTAAATGATAAGTAAAGCTGAACTTATTTTAGGTTCTAGGAATTCAGGAAATGCTGGGATAATGGAAGTACAATGTATTTCATAATATCAGAATTTGCGATCAATGAGTATAATGATTCCTCTTATGGAACAAGATACATTCAGAATTAAGAGTGAGAAAATCTGTAGGGTTTACAGAAAACCTGCAATTTATTTCAAGAATTACAAGTGGAATTTCAGTTAGGATTGCAGAAAATGAGCATTTTTCATAAATTTTAGAATTGGGATACTGTTAGTGTCAAGGTTATGGTTAGGATGCCAGCCATGGTTAGGGTTAGAGTGAAGGAGAAAAAAATGAGGCTCAAATTGAAGGTAAATTTAGACTAAGCCTAGTAAGAATTAGAATGAATGTGAACTAGAGTATTGCTATTAATATTAGAATCTACTTAGAGTTAGGCTTATGGTTATTGTCAATGTTCCAGTTAAGATTAATTTAGGATTAGAAAATGACTAAGATATTCAAAAATAAATAAAACTTAATTTTGGAAGTCTTATTTGAATCAAGTTAGGATGAGTGAAAACTAGTGTACTTGTGTTAGTGTTAGTATTGTCATATAATTAGGATTAAGATTAAGGTCAGTATTTTGTTCTGATTATGATTACTGTTATGAATAAGAAAGTTTTTAGTATAAACTTGAGTTTTTAGTTACAAGTAGAAGCAAAAATGTGAGATTGAATAGTAACTAGAGCATTATCATTATATTTATTTCTCAGTGATCATTCTCATAATGATTAATGAGAATTTTCCAGACAGATTTAGGCTGAGAGTTAGCATTAAGTAATGGAGTAGATGGTAAGTAAATCTGAAACTGTTTTAGGGTACAGGGTTTCTGGAAAAGGTAGGATGAATGGAAACTACAGTATTTTTTCCTGATAAAGAGAATTTGAGGACAAGAAATATAATGGTTCATGTTAGGGAACAAGATAACTTCAGAAATAGAGTCAGAAAATTTGTGGGAATGAGGGCAAACTGAAACTAATTTCAGAGTGCAAACTGGAGTGTTCATTAGAATGATTTAAAACTAGAGTCCTTTTCTTAAACATTAGAATTGGACTATCAGGGTGAAAGGTTTCAGTTCTAGTTGGGGTTAGTGTAAGCATTAGGGAAATGGAAAGTTAAGGGTCCAACTGAAAGTAAATCTTCGAATAACAAGTCGAGTTAGAATTAGGATGAATGTGAAATAAGAAACTACTAACAATATTAAGATTAGGTTATGATTAGTGTGAGGGTTAACCTCAATATTTCAGTTAGGGCTTGGGGTACAATAATGGCAAGATAATGAGTAAAACTACAAACTATTTTGAGAAAGATGAGTTGAATCAAAGGATGAATAAAAACTCATGTATTTGTGTGGCTTTTAGAATCCAAAGCCCATTAGTTCCAGGGTTAGGGTTACTTTTCTAATTCAGGTTAGGCTTAGGATTAGGGAAGGTTAAGCTTTAAGGTAAAACTGAATTTTCTGCTAACACTTTCAAGTAAAATAAGTTTGAAACTTACCAAAAACTACAGAGTTTCTCTAAGTTTCCTATGCAGGGTTCAATGGGGTTAAATTTAGAGTTAGGTTTCTAGTAAGGTTTAGCTATATAGTAAGGGTTAGGAACTAGAGTAGATTTTAAGTAAACCTGCAAATTCTTTTTGGAGATACAGGAGTTCTGTAAAAGTTAAAATCATTGGAAACTATGGTATTTTTCATGATATGAGGATTTGAGGTTAATGATGCATAATAGAGAACAATATAGATTTCAGATTCCAAGTCAGGGAATCTGTAGGATTTGGAGCAAACTGCAAATCATTTCAAAGACAATGAGTATCTGTAAGGATGTTTCTAAACTTCAGTATTTTCCATTAATTTTAGGATTGGGTTATTATTATGATCAAGGTTACTCTTAGGGTTGTGACCAGGAATAGAGTTAGGCTTAGGGAAATTAAAGGTTGAGAACTTGAGTTAATTACTTCCCTTGTGTATGTATTGCACTGTTCTAAGGCTTGAACTCAAGGCTTGGGTTCTGTTCCTGAGCCTTTTGCTGTAGGCTATGAGCCACGAATCCAATTCCAGCTTTCTTTGGCAGTAAATTGGAGATGAGAATCTCACAGACTTTCTTATCTGAGCTGACATTGAACTGAGATCCCCAGATCCCTGCCTTCTGATTAAAGTTAGGATTTAGGCATGAGCTACCAGTGCCCAGGAAAGTGATTGACTTTTATTGACTGTTTTTACTTATGTTCGAGATCAAGAGTTGAATTCACTCACTCTTCAAGGAAATAGAAGAGGCAATCCAAAAATTCATATGGAACAATAAAAGACCCCGAATAGCAAAAACGATCCTCAACAGAAAGAACACTGCTGGAGGAATATCAATACCAAATTTCAAACTCTACTATAAAGCCATAGTAATCAAAACAGCTTGGTAATGGCACAAGAACATACCTCAGGACCAATGCAATAGAATTGAAAACCCAGAAATGAACCTACAGACCTATAGCCATCTAATCTTCGATAAGGGAGCTAAAAAAATAGAATGGAAGAAAGACAGCCTCTTCAGTAAATGGTGCTGGCAAAATTGGTTAACTACTTGTAGAAAACTAAAGCTAGATCCTTATATATCACCCTGCACCAGAATCAACTCCAAATGATTAAAGACCTCGGAATCAAAGCTGACACTCTGAAAACATTACAGGATGGAATAGGAGAAACCCTAGATCTCCTTGGCACAGGCTGAAATTGTCTTAATAGAAACCTGGAAACACAACAAATCAAAGAAAGGTTGGACAAATGGGATTGCATGAAGTTGCAGAGCTTCTGCATGGCAAAGGACATAGCTAGCAAGATCAATATAAAGCCTACGGATTGGGAGAAGATCTGCACTAACCATACAACGGACAAGGGTCTCATATCTAAAATATACTTGGAATTCACAAAATTAAATCCCCCAATAACAAATCCTCAAAGAAACAACTGCCCAATAAATAAGTGGGCTAAAGACTTAAAGAGAAACTTCTCTGAAGAGGGAAGAAGGATGGCCAGTAGACAAATGAAGAAATGCTCAACCTCCCTTGTCGCTACCGCCTCGACCAGCAAGGAAGACGCGACACCGGACTCTTCTCTCTGCAGTTTATTCAGGACCTTTTTGTAATCTTCTGACCCCAACCCCAGGGAGAATTCCCCACAGCCTTAAGTACCCACTGGGTAGCCAACCCTGATACGCCACGTGGGAACCACCATTAGGTTCAGGTGCGCGGAAGCAAGCCAGATTCTTTGCCTTAGCCATATCAGGAGTTGTTTACCACGAGAGCACTCGCCATCGGGAAGGCGGAGGGCGGAAGCCGGCACCATCTTCCAGGTGCGGCCTCTCGCAGCTCTCTACAGTTCCCCCTTTTTTGTTTAAAGAACACAGATGAGAACAGAGGTCTGATCCCTGTTGTGCAATTGCAAGGACTGCATACAAGCCTTCTCCCAGAGGGCGCCTTCTCTAGGGATGACTCAGCCTGTCCATTGATTCGTTTTTCACAAGGACGGGAAAAGGCGAATCGAACCCGTGTGCAATCAAACATGCTCTCCTCGAGGGCAAAACTCATGCCTCTCGACTGCAGTACTTTGGCTTTGCAATCTGTGTTCATTGTTTTAGGGTGGCAAGCCACGCTTAGGGGGACTGACCTGCTCCAATGACTGTAAAGGCTTGGATAATCATGGCTGCACTGCGACGCTGAGAACCTCTAATTTGGCAAATGCACCACAGACATACCAAGGAGGCTAACACCAGGAGGCCTATCAGGGCTCCCAAACCCGCCCCTTCCTTGAGATGAATCATAGCAGCGGAGATCCATGAAGATAACCCCTCCGCCAATCCGGCATCCACTCGGGTCGAGTTCACCATGACGATGGCAACCCTGAGCTGTTCCATCAGGCTGTCGAACTCTCCAGTTCAATTACCTAAAAGATAACTAAACAACTGCTTAGACAAATTTGCAGCGTTTTTTGAATAGGCTTTTTCCTGGGCCTGAACTCTAGGTCTGGGCGCTGTCCCTCAGCTCTTCAGCTCAAGGCTAGCACTCTACCACTTGAGTCACAGCGTCACGTCCGGCTTTTTTCATTTTGCTTATGTGGTACTGAGGAATTGAACCCAGGGCCTCAGGCATGCAAAGCAAGCACTCTACCACTGAGCCACTTTCCCAGCCCCTTTCTTCTGGGTTAATTGCACCACAGCAGCAGCTAATCCAGCATTAGTTAGTGGTCCGCCCAGCTCTCTGCAAACTTTCATCCATGCTTCTAGTCCCCTATTCTTATATGGGGTTATGGCGGCTCTGCATTCCTTAGTGCACTGCTCGTAAACAAGCTGTTTAATTAATGGCATGGCTGCGTCTGGGTCACCAAAAATTCTGCCAGCGGCCTCGACCATACGAGCAACAAAGTCCGAAAACGGCTCCATAGAGCCCTGCAGGATTTTGGTGAGATTACCACTCACCTCGCCTTTATTTGGTAAGGCCTTCCATGCCTTTATGCCAATTTTATTGATTTGTTCATAAACTTGAACCGGGTAGCCTATCTGCTGATTGGCGAATCTCCCCTGTCCAAGCAGCATATCTCTGTCCCAAGCTGGGTTTCCCCCAGCCTGATTGGCTGCAGCCTCTTCACTAGCAAATTCAATCAAAAAAGCCTTCCAATCTAAATACTGACCTGGGCTCAAACAAGCTCGTGCGAGCCCACTCCAATCACCAGGTGTCATGCAATGTCTGTTTAGGGCCTCCACCTGGGCTACAGTAAAGGAGGCTGTGATTCCATATGTCCGCACAGACTCAGCTAAAGATTTTATAACCTTAAAATCTAAGGGTTCATGATATCGCTGTCCCTGTGGATCCTGAAATATTGGACAGGCTAGATGTAACTCGGTTCTGACCGCTTTCCACACGCCTGGGCTGAAAGAACAGCCGGGGCTGCCACTTCCAGGGTCCTCCGCATAGAGCGGAGGGGCCAAAGGTGTGGGGCGGTGCACGGAGGGTGTGCATTCGTCTTTATCTGGGTCCTCTCTCTCCTTCCCTTTCCTCCTCTTTCTTATCTTTGTTTTTTCTATTTGTTCTATGAGTGATTGTAGTTCCTCTGAGTCTGTAGACTCAGAGGTCTCTAGTTCGGCAAAATCAGGGTATGAACCCCCCCCTGCTCTCCTCCTTTTTGCTGTCTGCCCTTTCCGATCTTTCTTCCTGCAGCATTTCTAAGGCGGCCTGACCATTCTCTACCACCTCACTGCAACGCTGGTCCTCGAGACAGCCACTTATCAGTTTCCATATTGGTTTCACTCCGCTCTTAAGCTTTCCTTGTTCAGAGGCAAAATCTAGGTCCCTCCCTAGTTTCTCCCAAGAGGCCACCGTGAGGCTTCCGGAGACAGCGAACCACGGGGCAACGATGTCACATTCATTCAAAAATCTCTCTAAAGTACTCTTTTTTATTTTTAACTTTTTTGAGTGCAGTAGCTCATTGAGAGCCAAAAAAATTGGGTGCGAAGAAGAAGCACCCATGTTTTAAACATTTAAAGCTGGTAAACAAACTTTTACTTTCACTTTTGGCTACTCTATTGACTAGCCCCGGGTTCTCACTCTCTTTATCTACCGAGAAGAGCAAAAATCCCCCTCCCCCCCGCTCTTGTGGCAGATTCCCCTTTTACCTGGGAACTTACTCCCCGCTCTTGTGGCGGATTCCCCTTTTACCTGGGGACTTACCCCCGCTTTTGTCGCGGATTCCCCTTTTACCTGGGGACTTACGGGTGCACCACCCTGACCGCAGAGAGTTCTGAGTCCTCGTTGGGGTTATGGCTGAGTTCCCCTTACGGGCCGCCACGTGTCGCTACCGCCTCGACACTGGACTCTTCTCTCTGCAGTTTATTCAGGACCCTTTTTTAATCTTCTGACCCCAACCCCGGGGAGAATTCCCCACAGCCTTAAGTACCCGCTGGGTAGCCAACCCTGATACGCCACGTGGGAACCACCAATAGGTTCAGGTGCGTGGAAGCAAGCCAGATTCTTTGCCTTAGCCATGTAAGGAGTTGTTTACCACGAGAGCACTCGCCATCGGGAAGGCGGAGGGCGGAAGCTGGCGCCATCTTCCAGGTGCGGCCTCTCGCAGCTCTCTACACTCCCTAGCCATAAAAGAAATGCAAATCAAAACAACATTAAGATACCACCTCACACCAGTTAGAATGACTAAAATCAAGAACTCTAATAACAGTAGATGCTGGAGGGGATGTGGACAGAAGGGGACCTTACTGCATTGTTGGTGGGAGTGTAAACTTGTTCAACCACTTTGGAAAGTAGTATGGAGGTTCCTCAAAAGACTTTACATAGAGCTCCTGTATGACCAAACAATCCCACTTTTGGGCATTTACCCAAATGTTTACAAATAAGACCACACTAATGCTACCAGCACAACTATGTTTATTGCAGCACTATTTACTATAGCTAAGATATGGAACCAACCCAGATGCCCGTCAGTAGATGAATGGATCAAAAATATATGTGGTATATATACACAATGGAATTCTTTGCCTCCATCAGAAAGAATGACATTGCCCATTTGTTAGGAAATGGAAAGTCTTGGAAAAAATTATATTAAGTGAAGTAAGCCAGGTCCAAAGAAACATAGGTCCCATGGGTTTCCTTATTTACAATATCTACTATATGTCTGAGTCAAGCAGAAAAGGTCAGATAAGGTGATGTTAGGGAAATGTACCCTAAGATATGTATTCAAATGTTTTTTTTTTCTTTCCTGCGATTGTTTCTAACACATTTATAAGGTATTTCTTTGTTGCTTTGTATGTCTCTCCCCCCACAGTATAACCCCTGCTTTCACTGTATTTGATGCCGGTATAATTTGTGGAGGGGAAGGGGAAAAACAAATCGTTTAAATAGGAATACAGGTGGACCCATTGCAACCATGAGATGTACAAGTCGTTATGTCGAAAACGAACTTTACAATATTCATGGGGGGGGAGTGGGGAGGATTAGGGGGGTAAGGGGAGGATGGGAAGGAATGGGAATGGGAAACAAAGGAGGAGGCTACAATGGATGATAAGAAATGTAATCATTATCTTGTCCTTTGTACAGTATTTTCACTATAAAAAATAAAGACTTGAATTCAATCTCTGACAGCTTTGCTCATTAGGTAGCACTCTGCCACTTGAGCCATATCTCCAAAACTGATTATTTTAAATAGGTGGAAATCATTAAATTTTCTTCAGATGATATGCTTCATTAGTGTTGTTCTAAAACTCATCCTAATGAAAAAAGATTTATAGACCCTAGAGATGATCTGAACAGATTCTCATGCTTTGCTCCTAATGGCATAACATTTTAGGGACATGATTTTTAATTATTATTTTAAGTAACAAAGGAGTTATCATTAAACAAAGCAGTTTATGCATACAATATAGCTTGATCAATGACAACCCTTTCAACATTCTCATCCATCACTCCTCTATGAACCTCTTCCTTAACTCTTCTTAATTTTGTAGGATATTTACTGGATTCCTCTCTGCACTTCACCCCTTTTCTCCTTTTCATTCTTCTCATTTTCCCCCTTCACCCCTCTTTTGACTACCCATTTCCATATTATCCAGCAACTCTACTCCTAGGCATTTACCTGAATGTTTACAAACTAGGATGTAGTAAAAGTTTCAGCACAACCATGCTTACTGAATCACCCCACCTACCCCTCAAGAGAGATATGAATTAAGAAAATGTAATACACACACACACACACACACACACACACACACACACACACACACACACATTGGAAATTCTACTTACCCATCAGAAAGAATATTGTACAATTTGTATCTCATTTCTCATTTCTTCTGCCTGGTATCACATTGTTGCCGTACTGTCCCTGTACTGCAGTAACTGACACATGCAAACTGATGTAAAATATTGTCAGGGTTATTGGCTAGGAACAGATTCCTGAATGAGTTCTTTGGTCATTCTCTTCGTCTATTCATGCCTTTGAGTAGTGATTGTACAGATTCATTTGTACCATTTGCTACACACAAAAGAGATGAACCACTTGTACGTATATATACATACATGTATATACATACATGGATATATGCATTTTATGATTTCAAGAATTATGGAGCTAACAAAAATCATATGCATTTTCCTTCCTTTTTAATTCTTTCAAAGCCTAAATAACTTTGTCTCTTTTGAATACCTAATTTTAAAGAGAATGTCATCATCTCTGATCTGTCAGCACCCTTGAAATTAGATGTTCCAATAAAACAAAATTACTTAGGCTTTTTGGTGGAAGAGAAGAGTATTACTAGGGTTTTATTCAGGGGTTCTCTGCTTGCTAGACAGGACTTTGGTTGTATAGCACCAAGCAGCTCAACTCCTGTTGCCATAGTTCTAGTCCCTTTTATTTGCTTGAGGTCTTGAAGTTTTTGCCCAGGTCTGATCTTAGATTGACTGAGACTTTGCTACCTATGCATCCCACAAAATTAGGTAGGATTACAGATGTGAACCAAGATGGCCAGATCATTTGTTGAGATGGCTGTCTTGGCATTTATTTCTCTGGCCTGCCCTCAGACATTTCTGCTTCCCAATCAGCTAGGATTACAGATGTGGGCTACTATACTTGGTGTACATGACACCTTCCTTTTTTTGAGAGGTTTTTATTGTAAAAATACTGTATAGAGGGGTTATAGTTACATGAGCAAGGTAATGAGTGCATTTTTTATCAAGCATTGTTGTTACCTCCTCCTTTGTTTTTCCCCTACCCTCCCTTCCCTCCCACCTTCACAACTACACTCGCCCCTCCCCCCTTCCCCACCTCCCTGCCTAAATTGTAAACTTCCTTTCTCAACATAGTGTCTTGTGCATCTCATTGTTACAATGGGTCAGCCTTTATCCCTGTTTAAAGATTTTGTTTTCTCCCTTCCCCTCCCCAAGCTAGAGAAGTGTGTATACAAGATGCAGGGCACCGACATCAAATACAGTGAAAACAGGGGTTATACTCTGTGGGAGGAACACATAAAGAAACAAAAAACAATCACAATTTAGATGATAAACCACTATCTTGAGGTTTATTTCGCTTCACATCATCTTATCTGATCATATATACATAGCTTTTGAACTTTTATACTTGTCCCAGACATATACTAGCTATTGCAAATAAGGGAAACCATAGGACCTATGTTTCTTTGGGTCTGGCTTACTTTACTTAATATAATTTTTTCCAAGACTCCACTTAGAGTTCTCCTATGACCCAACAATCCCACTTTTAGGCATTTACCAAATCATCACAAACAAGACCATACTAAGCTACTAGCACAACGATGTTTATTGCAGCATTATTTACCATAGCTAAGATATGGAACCAACTCAGAGGCCCCTCAGTAGATGAATGGATGAAGAAAATGTGGTATATATACACAATGGAATCCTATACCTCAACAGAAAGAATGCCATGGCTCCATTTGTTAGGAAATGGAAATACTTGGAAAAATTATATTAAGTGAAGTAAGCCAGGCCAAAGAAACATAAGTCTCATGGTTTCCTATATTTGCAATAAGTAGTATATGTCTGAGACTGGTAGAAACGGTCAGATAAGTAGATGTTAGGCAAAATGAACCCCAAGATAAGGGTTCAAATGATTTTTCTTTCTTGTGATTATTTCTAACATATTTATATGATGATTTTTTTGTTGCTTTGCATGTCCCTCCCCAACGGTACAACCCCTGTTTTCACTGTATTTGATGTTGGTATAATTTGTGGAAGGGAAGGGAAAAAAACAAATTGTTTAAATAGGGATACAGGTGGACTCATTGCAACAATGAAATGTACAAGACGTTATGACGAAAAAGGAACTTTACAACTTTGGCTTGGGGTGCGTAGGTGCTGGGAAGGGATGGGAAGGGGAAACAAAGGAGGAGGCAACAACTCTTGATAAGAAATATAATCATTACATTGTCCATGTAATTGCAAACCCTCTGTACGGTATTTTCCCAATAAAAAGAGAAAATGTCGTGTGTGTGTGTGTGTGTGTGTGTGTGTGTGTGTGTGTATCACATTGTATATATTTATATATGTATATATGTATATCTATATCTATATCTATATCTATAATATATATATGTATATATATATATATATATAACTATACCCGTAGTTTCCCTTACTTGCAGTAACGAGTATATTAGTACATGATATCATATGACCATATAAGATGATGTTAAGTGAAATGAACCCCAAGAGAGGGACACAAATGGTTCCATGATATTCTTATCTCTATATAATCCCCCAGAGAAAATTGGAAGGGGAGCTATGGTTCAATTATTGAGCACCACCTTTTAGGGAAAAAGCTTAAGTGAGAAGGTAATGTATTGAATTTAAACCACAATATCAGCACTCAAAAAAGTTGATTTCTTTTTCTTGAGGTTTTTATTAAGTTGCTCAGAAAATAATCAACATTGAATTTATGTTTAGAATTACTATCAAAATCATGTTATATTTATTGATGTTATTCTTTATTTTCCTAAATTTTACTTACACATTAATATCCAGTAATGGAAAGAGATGATTAGTGTTTCACAAGTTTTTATGGCAGTTGAATATATGGATGAGAGATGCTTACAAGGAGTTTGGACTGAATACATATGTGCAAGCTCTTCAATAAATAAATGATAGTTGAAGAACCTGTGGCCATGTATGAAATAAAATAAAGAAATCAGCAAGGAAAGATAAGGTATGATTCTGGAAAGCACACAATTTTGGAAGATAAAAAAAACAAGGAATATATGAAACTTTTGTTAAGAACTTTGTAATCCACAGACACATTTTATTTCTTATTTCTACTATAAGGCATTTCAGTTAACTTTATTTTACAAAGTTAAACATGATTGGCATTTAATACTAACTGGCTTCTGTCTCAGGTGAGCAATTATTCTAGCCAGGTGCCAGGGGTTCATGCCTATAATCCTAGATACTCCGAGGGCTAAGGTCTCTAGATCCTAGTTCAAAGCCAGGTTGGAGAGGAAAGTTGGTGAGACTTTTCTATTCAATTAAACATGAGAAAACTGGAAGTGGCATTGTGGCTCAAAGTGGCAGCACTAGCCTCAAGTAATAAATTTCAGATACAGAACCCAAGTTGTGAGTTTAAGTTCTCTGAAATTATTGTTAAAATACTTGTTCTTAGGATCTCATTAACTTGTCTAGAAGAATGTTTTAAACTTAGGGATGTTTTATTTCATATTGTCAGCATTGATTTTTAAGATGTGCAGAGAAAAATTAAAGTCAGAACTGGTTTGTATTGCGTTGTATTAGGCATTGCCTCTACACACAGAGATCAGCTGGAAAGCAAATGGCCAAATCCTGGCTGTTGGCAATGAAGATGGATATGTGTTTCTTTGAGCAAATAAACAAAATTTGTAACGGCAGCCTTTATAATACCTTAATTGTAACAAATTAATATTATTGCTATTATTATTTTTTGTCAGTTGTGGAGCTTGAATTCTGGGTCTGGGCGTTGTCCCTCAGCATTTCAGCTCAAGGCTAGCACTCTACTACTTGAGAAACAGTGCCACTTCACATTTTGTGAAGAACCTTTAGTTGGAGATAAGGGTCTCACAGACTTTCTTGCCCAGGCTGGCTTTGAATAGAGACCCTCAGTTCTCAGCCTCCTTAGTAGCTAGGATTACAAGTTTGAGCCACTGGGGCCCGGCAGTAAAACTATTTTGAAAAGAAAAAACCCACGATTCTATACTTAAACAATTACAATCTGGCAAGTGTATTTGTAACGTTAGTTGTATCAAGTAACCATAGACAGCAATCATTTTTAGACCTCACTATGTCCTGTCCAATGCCAGATAATATTTCATTAATTTGCTTTTTCCTAACAAAGTTCATTTTGAATTCTCAACAGCACAATTTTCTAGTGAGTAAAAAGAATTATTCAGCATATTTATTTCAACAAACAGCATTTTGCACTTAAAAAAAATTTTTTTTCCAGTGCTGGGGCTTGAAATCAGGGCCTGGGCACTCTCCCTGAGTTTATTTTGTTCAAGGTTAGTACATTACCAATTGAACCACAGCACCACTTCCAGTTTTTCTGCTTACCTCATACTGAGGAATCAAATCAAGTGCTTCATGCATGCGAGGCCAGCACTCTACCACTAACCACATTCCCAGTCATTGGGTCCTGGTATATTTCCCCTTCTAGATTAATAGAAATATTCCAGGTTCCGAACTTGAAGCTGATCCCTGCCATCCAATAACATCACATTCTTGTGAATAGCACTAGCTGGCCTCATGAGCATAGCAGCCACCTGGAACTCAGCTATCTGATGGCCTTGGCCTCCAACAATGCAATCATTTCTGTGCACAGACTGAAAACTGTCATAGGTAAGTTTAATATATTCCATCCTATTCTCAGCGACTTACCATTCTCAGCTTTGTATGCTTTAAATTCTGTTAAACATTAATTACTATTTCCCACCACTCTCATACGTAACATATATGTCTTACTTTAAAATTTATTCAAATATGCAAAAATGTTAACATAGTTGCTGTCCACTAGTGGTTCATGTTTTAAAACCTAGCTACGTTAGAGGTCAAAAACTGAGTATCTTGGTTTAAAGCAGCCCATGCAGAAAAATCTGAGATATTCCTCCAATTCAGAAACCAAAATCCAGAAGTGGAGATGTGGCTCAAGTGGTAGAGTGTCAGCTTTGAGCAAAAAGACTAACCAAGTATAATTGGTCTACTTCAGACTCACTTACTTACTCATGGAGCACATACACACACACACACGCACACACACACACACACACACACACACACACACACACACAATGTACATTCTCCTAGACTCCCCTTCTTGAGCAGTATTCAATGCCATTAACTTAATGCATGTTTTCCAAATTATTATGGTAGGGATTAATTTACATTTGTATTTATGATAATGCATTTTTTGTACTTTTTCTTTTTCATTTCTTTGGTACTTATGTGAGAGAACTGTTTTGTGAAGACTAAACAGAAATCAATGTGTCAGTAAATAGATAGTGACAGACTGAAAGATGCAGATAATACCACTTGAAATTTTATTTCTTCAAATTTAAACATATATGCATATGTATGTATTTAAAATTTCTTCCAAGATTTTATTTTCATTAACAATGATCTATTTGTTCCATTATATGAATTTAACATATTGTATGTTTCATAGCAGATTAATACTTATAGAATTTCTTTCCTTTGGAGACAAGGTTCTGCAGTGTAGACCAGGCTTTCTTCAATTCCTAATTCTCCTGTCAGGTTTCTGAGTAATGATTGACATTACCATGTGGTAGCATAGTACCATGTCCAGCTATATTATTTACATTTTGTACAGTAGAATATTAATGTGAACAGCTTTAAGCCACATATCATCATGAGCATGAATGAATTTCTTGCAGAAAATGTTATAAATAGAGTTACTGAGTGAAGCCAATTATGGTAGACATGCCTGTAATCCCAGCACCCAGGAGGATTGTAAGCTTAAGAGAAGCCTGAGCTACAGAGTAAGTCCCTTTTAAAACAAAACAACAACTGTTGAGCTTGGAAGAGGGAAAGTATTGTTAAGTGGGGTGATAGGAACATACAAAATGTAGTGTGTGTGTGTGGGGGGGGGTTTGCTGGACCTAGGCTTGAACTCAGGACCTGGGCACTGTTCCTGAGGTTTATGCTCAAGTCTAGCACTCTACCATTTGGACCAAACTCCACCTCAAGCTTTTTTAGAAGTCATTGGAGATGAGTCTGATCCAGTTTCCTGTTCAGGCTTAGAACCTTGATCCTCTTTCTCAGCCTCTTTTGTAAGTAAGATTACAGGTATGAGTCTGTAGTAATTGTTGTATTACTGTTAAGTAATATAGTAAACATTATGCCAGTTTATACTCCTTCCAGCAGTGCTTGAGTGTTGCACACACACCTAAGATAAAACCCACTCCATGTTTGATGACATCCAGATCTCATAATCCCGTGAGATACATATTGTTATGCTCACTTTACCTATGAAGAATTTGAGCTCCAGAGAGTTAGGTTAAGTTTGAGTCCCCATCTAGTATACAGTGGAGCCTGTATTCAAGCTCAACTAGGTCTGTTTATTTCAGAAAACACGGAGTCATCATGTGTTCTAGTCAACATGTGTTCTAGCAAGTACTGCTCATTGCAAGTACAGTTCTATGCCTGACAAATTACCTTTCTCTCTCTTTAACTGTTTGCATCCCCTTTCATAAGCTAGGGAAAGCACAAGTGATGAGAAGAGCCATTTTTGAAGGGGAAATTGATAATGGGGTTTGAACTTGGTATCACATACATATTAGTCAGGTCTTCCATTTGAGTTATGCCTCCAGCATTCTATTTCTGTTTTATTTTTTGTAGTATTATTACAAAGGTGAGTTACACAGAGGTTATAGTCATCTAAGTCAGTTCTGATTATATTTCTTTTTTAAAATGTCACCCCTTCCCTTGCTCTCTCAATTTCTCTCTCTCACTGGTTTGGTTTTATTAACCACCTCCTCCTCCTCCTCCTCCTCCTCCTCCTCCTCCTCCTCCTCCTCCTCCTCCTCCTCCTCCTCCTCTTCCTCCTCCTCCTCCTCCTCCTCCTCCTCCTCCTCCTCCTCCTCCTCCTTCTCCTCCTCCTCCTTGAGATCTAGAGGGAATAGTTACATATGCGTGTCAATGACTACATTTCTTTTGTCTTTGTTTTTGTTTCAGTCAGTAATAAGACTTGGACCCAGAGCCTGAATACTGTCTCTGAGTTCTTTTGCTGAAGAATGGCATTCATATCGAGCCACAGTTCTACTTCCCTGAGTGCATTTCTTTTTGGACAATGTTAACTTTTCCCTTCATCTCTTCCAGTTTTCCCATCCTTCCCCACAAACAAATTGCATAGGTCATTTTCAGCATAGTACCAATTGAATATCACTGTTGCACATGTTCATCGTTTGTCTCTCCTTTTGAATGCCCCTTTAACTTCGCAAAGAGAGATAAATGAAGAAACATGACAAAAATGAAATAAAATAAAGAAAAATATCTTGTTTCTGTTTCCTGGTCACTGGTTATTTTTGAGATAAAATGTGTGTGTGTGTGTGTGTGTGTGTGTGTGTGTGTGTGTGTGTGTGTGTGTGTATGCATACTGGGGCTTGAACTCAGGGAGCTGACCTTTAGCTTTTTAACTCAAGGATAATTGTCTATGACTTGAACCAAACTTTCACTTCTTGATTTTGAATGGTTAATTGGAGATGAAAATTTCACAGATTTTTCCTACCTGTTCTAGCTATAATCCACTTCCTCAGATCTCAGCATTATAAATAGCTAGAGTTACAGATGTGAGCCACTGGTAATGCTTGGCCTTACCTTTTTTTTTGTTAAGTAGTTGAAATGTAAAAGACAGTTGCAACCATAGTAAAAAAAGAAATCCATTTAACTTTCCCAGCTTCATTAACTTTTAAAACTTTGTCACATTTGATATGTACAGAAAAACATTTTTTGTAAATGCTCCTGCAATTTGGTTTTCATCTGGGCTTTTTCCTCATAATGAACTTGATTTTATAGCTTATTACCTACTAAATATTGATAAGAATATGTCCAGAGGGCATTAATGACCTTTTGCTGGCTTTCATAAGGAAAAGGTGCAAGCTAACACTTGTGATATATTTGTGTGTAGGACCTCAATGATATATCCACATTCTTAGCCAGAAGACAGTAGTGCCTGTTATAAATCATCTAGATCTGGCAAAACCTTGACACAGGCCTTGTTACCACCTCCTGTAGGTCCTCTTAGAGTGCAATCCTGCCTCTCCAGTGACCATGACAGAGCCCTGCTGGAGGTTCTCAGGACACAGCCAAGGGCACCAGTCAGGCTTGGCACCTACTGCTTCCTATGATGGAACTACACAGGAAATGTGAGGTCCTTAAGCTGTCATCAGAGAGTTCTTCCTTGAATATTCGATCCTAAGAATTAAGGAGACATCAAACTCTCCCTTCCTTGTGCCAGTTGTGGACCTGTATTTCTTCTTCTGCTGTCATCTTCTGTGGAAAAAAATGATCTTAGCTCTATAAGCCATTTTGCTTATTCTAGGTCCTTAGGGTAAGTCTGGATTTTATACTTAGACAAAAGGAAATATAGTGATAAAAATAGCAAACTTAACATTTTTTCTAGTCTATTTATTACCCAAATATGTTTTCAAATCCTACCAATAATTCTTATTAGTAAGAGTCACTTAATTAGTAGTCACTTTTTCAAACTCCTAAGTTCCTCAGTGAGCTGTGTGAGAGAAACCACAGCAGGTTTCAGGGGTCCTCCAGACTAACTTCTTGCCCAGGGAGGAGTGCCTCCAAATTAAACAAAGAATAATTCTTTTTTTTTTTTTTAATCTTTTTTTTTTTTTTTTGTCGGTCATGGGGCTTGAACTCTGGGCTTGGGCGCTGTCCCTCAGCTCTTCAGCTTAAGGCAAGCGCTCTACCACTTGAGCTACAGCGCCACTTCCGGTTTTCTAGTGGTTTTATTGGAGATAGGAGTCTCACGGTCTTTCCTGCCCGGGCTGGCTTTGAACCGCGATTCTCAGATCTCAGCCTCCTGAGTAGCTAGGATTACAGGCATGAGCCACCGGCGCCCGGCACAAAGAATAATTCTTATATCTCAGATTACATGTCCTAGCTATATATACCAAAGAAAGCTAGTAACAAGAGATTGGTCTAACTTGGGAACAATGAAGATCAGAAACACGAATTCTATGTTTACAGAAATGAAAAGAAATTTTCCTTTATTCATATAATACAATAAAAAGCTCTACTTTTCTCATTATCACTTAATTGTGGTTGTATGTACTCAGTACTAGCTTCTTGAAAGTCCTAAAAAACTCTTTGACACAAACTCAGAAGTTCCATTGGTATCAGCTTGAGATTTCATGAAAAAAATTTACTTTTTATATTTTAAAAATCTATTTTATTATAAAGATGCTGTACAGAGGGGTTACATTTACATGAGTAAGTTACATTTCTCATTGAACATTGTTACCCATTCAGTGGTTTTCTCCCTCTGTCCCTTCCCTCCACTCCTTCCCACCCCCATTACATTGTAAAGTTAATTTCTGCCATAATGTCCTGCGAGTATCATGGTTGCAATGGATCACCTTTTGTACTTCTTTCAGCATTTTGTTATTTCCCTTACCTTCCCCCAATCAGATAAATGCATATACAGGATGCAGGGTGCCAGAATCAAAGACTGGAATTGCCATGGATAAAACCAATAGGAAAAGAAAAATGACATAAAGTAAGAAGAAAGAACTAGCTGCAGTACATTGGCTACATCAAGCTTGACAACTAAACAAAAGAAGACCTGTTGTTTCTATGTCTTGGTGTTCATTTCAGTTAGCATCATTTTCTCTGGTCATATATATTCATAACTCCTGAGCTATTATGATCCACTTTCAGGAGTAACAGGCTAATGTTAATCATTGCAAATGAGGGAAATCATAGAGCTCTTGTTTCTTTGGGCTTGGCTTGATTAACATAGTATGATTTTTTTTCCATCTTTTCATTTTTTTACAAAAGGGACGATGTCATTCTTTCTGATAGAATCATAAAATTCCATTGAGTAAATACACCACATTTCCTTGATCCATTCATCTGTTGAGGGGCAAATGGGTTGTCTCTATATCTTAGCTATGTGTAACAATGCTGTAATGAACATAGTTTTGATGGTAGCTTATTATACCCTAGTTTGAGATCATTTGGATAAATGCGGAGGAGTGGGGTTGTTGGATCTTAGGGAAGTTCTATGTTTAGTCTTTTGAGGAACCTCCATAGTGCTTTCTCGAGTGGTTGAACCAGTTTACATTCCTACCATCAGTGTAGTAGTGTTCTTATTTAGCCACATCCACCCCAGCATCTGTTATTTGTTCTCTTGATAATAGCCATTCTAACTGGGTTGAGTGGAATCTAAATATGGTTTTGGTTTTGATTTGCATTTCTTTTATGACCAGTGATGGTGAGCATTCCCCGTCTCTTTCCGAGAGGCCACACTATTACAGGTTTCTAGTGTCCCAACAGAGACATAGAAACTTGTAATAATGTGTGCTTTTTGTTGTACATTTACTTCACTTGGAGCATTCAATGACTCCTATAATTTACAGCAAAGGTTTATACTAATTACCTTACTGAAAAAAACACTGATTTTCAAAAAGCATAGAAAAAAATCTCTTTGTCAGGGGTCCCAGTGAATACTAAGGAAGTTTCTTTAGTGGAAAATTTTATTTGGTTGCTTGTTCTTTATGTTATTTTAACACATGTTGAATTTGGGGTTTCCACACCAGATCTTCAACAAACTAGCAACTATGTTGCCTCATTGGATTTTGCTTCAAAATTTACAAAATATTCTGTCATATTTTTGGTTTGGTATTTGGGGGGTGGCTTTTGGAGTGCTAGTGGGCTTGTACTCAGGCTTGAAATGAGGGTCTGGAACTCTAGTTTAGATTGTTTAACTCAATGTTGTCACTGTGCCACTCAAAACCACACATCCACTTCTGGCCTTTTCTGCTTAATTAAAGATAAGAATTTTGAGGATTTATTAGTTTAGGTTGGCATCAAACTGTGATCCTCAGATCCCACCCTCATGAGCAGCTAAGATTACAAGAATGAGCCAGACGCTGGATACATTGTGCTCCCTATGATACCTAAACAAGGGCACATAATACTGAAGCATGTGTGTAAGGTTATGTATTTCAAACTTATTTAGAAAAATATAGCCTGTGTGTGTGTGTGTGTGTGTATGTGTGTGTGTGTGTGTGTGTGTGTGTGTTTGTGTGTGTGTGTGTGTGTGTGTACATAATATAAATGTGCAGAGGGAAATGAGGATGTATCTGCTGATTTTGAGGAAAGATTTCACCTGGGGCTTTTCACAGACTGAACTACACTGTACAGAATGCTTGAGACTAAAGGTGAGGTAAATGATGTCATCATCTCATTCATCTACATCCCTTGCTAACATTTGCATATACTGTGGTGTTGTAATGATTATTTTGTGTATGAAAGCCAGTACTGGGGCTTGAATTCAGGACCTAGGTACTGTCACTTAGCTTTTGTATGTGATGCTAGAACTCTAACATTTGAAGCACAGCTCAGCTTTCTGCATTTACTGTTTAATTGGAGGTAAAAATCATTTTTGTTCAGTTGGCTTTAACTGAGTTCCTCGTATCTCAAGGTTCTGAGTAGCTGGTTTTACAGGACTGAGCTTCCAATGCCTACCTTTTCATTATTAATGTTACAAGCTACATGCTCACACACATTCCTTGCAGTCAAAAATCTCTGTTCAGGCTGACTGACAAGAGGTGAGGAAAGATGGTTGAGTGGATAAGTTACCAAATGGGCCTCTAGCCCTATTAACAACATTCTGGCAGTAACTTACATTTCAGTGTGTGAGTACAAATTTCCACTTTCACTTGACCTTTATTAACTGCCTTTTTGAACTGTTTTTGATACATATTTTAAACATTATCTCCCAAACAGGAGATATTATGTGAATGTATTTGATAATATTTCAGATGGGGTGGTCTTGTGTGTCTGGATGTCTGTTGTCTGAGGCCATCTAGCTGGGCTTCATACATAGCTAATGCTTCCTGGCTGCTGGTTGCAGAGAGGAAGGTTTTCTTCCTGGCCAGGCTTTGATTTGAGATCCTTTCATCTTAGAATTCTAAGTAGCTAGGATAACAAGCATGAACCACCACCAACTGGCTTGTTTTAGAAGCATTAATTCCTTTTCATTCATTGTTTTTTTCCTGGAAGGTTGATCTAGACAGGCTGCTTGTACCTCATAATAAGGTGATTTGAATAATACCTTTGCCTCTGGCATTTCTGAAACTCATTTCTTCAGTTCTAGGCAAATGAATTTGTTCTAAAGCCAATAGCATTTTTCTTCTGCGGTACCTTAATTAATCTCTTATCCTTTGCTTTGGCAAAGCAATCTGGATGTTTCTGTAAAACCCTACTTCTTGAGAGTATTACACTTAGAAGTTATCATGTACACACTTTCATATAGTCTCTCCTTTTATAAAAATATGTTACAAGATTGGGTGGAAGAATGGTGACTATTGAATTAATTTGATAACCACTCTAGAATTTTTAAGCCTTAATGCTTAAGTCAAAGGAGTATTAAAGACAATCAGAATAGTGGAATGTGGCTACTACTTATTTGATGTATGTGGAAAGATGATCAGAATTCTTATGATTAATAAAATATATCTTCAAATTTCCAGTGGTAGACTGCTATGCTAACTAGGAGGAGACACTGGTGATGCCAGGGCTTTGAAAGCTGCTAATGAAGCAAAATGTCGGGGAGAGCATTTAGTAAGGATATAATTCCAATGCTCATACCAAATATATTGAACTAAAATACTAAGTGATGAATGACTGAGCGCCAAATTTTATTTGTTGGCTTCTTTGTGATGTCCTGGGATTTGGACCTAAGGCCTAGGTGCTGTCCCTTTGTTTTTTCCTCAAGGCTAGTGCTCTACCAGTTGAACCACAGTTTCATATCCATATTTTTGGTGATTAATTGGAGATCAGCCTTACCCAATTTCCTCTTTTGGCTTCCTTAAAACTGATCCTCAGATATCAGCCTCCTGAGTAAGTAGGTTTCAGGTTGTGAGCCACTGGAGCCCAGCTGGAATCACATTTTAGAAGTATTCTTTTGGTGAATCAGATGTGTCTGACTACTATTTTAGCACTTTGGTTCCAGTGGATCATGTCAGATTTATACTAAAATCAGACATTTTCATCTTGTAATCTGCAGCATCCAATATCTATCTAATTTTTTCCTATTTTCATTTCTGACCTCTTTTTCTTCATTGTACCTTTCCATTCTTACTTCAGTGTTGTTTTCCTTTTCTGAAGCAAGTCAGGTTCATTCCCATCAATGGGGGATGTACTTGCTGTTCTTACTGCCTAGAGTACCTGCTCCTAAATAATTGCCTAGATGATGGCTCTCATATCAACTATCTCTTGTTCAGGAATGTCTCCTCCCATCCCCACTGTGAAGTTGTTGCTACAAAATCACCAATGTCATGTCTCTGATTTATAGAAATTATCATTATGATTTCTGGTTTTCTTTTCAGCATGAAATTAGTGAGGAAAGAGCCACATTCACTTCTGTTTCTCCAACACCTGTAATAGTGCCCAGTCTGTAGTGCTCAGGAGCCTTACATGGAGATCAACCTTCTCCAGCTCAATTTATCCTAGATTCTCTTTAGGACAGCTCTTCAAGCTGAAGTGTGGTGGCTAGTAGTCATTCCCTCTCATTCTTTGTGCTTTTTGGTGGTGTTGAATCCACTTCAGGGCAAAACCAGTGCCTGACACCTATTTGTTGCTATGGCAAAGGTGGTTGTGACATCATAGAAGTAATGGCCATTGTTTTGGGTATATGTGTGAGGACACCCACCCCCACACAATTTCCCCAATATATGTTTCTCCTTTGCCCAGAAGTGCATTCACCAATTCAGCAACCAAATCGTCACCCAGTTCCTGATACATTCAGAGTATGTTTCCATTTCCTTTAAAAAAAAGAAAATTTCAAGACATGCTTTGATGATTTGTCACTGAATTACTGAAACAGAGTATATAATTTTATGTATTTGTATGCCTTTGTCCATCTCTCTTGAGCCCTTGCTATATTTCCATGTGTTTGCAGCTTGGGAAGGGAAATAAGGTTTAATTCAGTATTGTCAGAGACTATAGTTCAGAAGACTCTTTTTAGACCCTTTTGGAGGGAATGCCAACTTTCCATCTGATGTTTTACAGATGGCCATCTTGGTACAGGACCTGAGTAGACTGTCATAAGATAAGAGGCTTGTCCTGATTTCTACTGACTTTCCTCTGGGGTCGAAGAGTGTGATCCACTGTGATCTCCTCTGAAAATCTAAGGCAATGGGGGTAAGAGAGACTAAAACTCAGAACCCAGCTTCCCACATCACTAGGATTACAGGATTGAGTCTCATGGACTCAACTTATAGCTGCTTTTTTATACATGTTGTAGTCAGTTTCATTATATTCACTTCCTAGACAGATATATACAAATATATGTATGTTTGTTCATCTATTTATAATCAGTGTTAGATCTAGAAACACACAAATATATATTCATATAATTATAATCAAATTATATCACTACTTTCCCCAATAATATTTTACACTAATGTTTTGTGAAATAAATACTCAAGACTAAAAATTTAAATGCCTTTGTAGTTTGAAAAATCATATTCAATCTTATATATTATACAATATACTATATATAACATAAAGAATATAACATATGTTTACATATAACTGATTTGTGTTATTTTTATTCCTGATTTTGTGTTGGTTCATCTATGTAAGCTTTCTTTCTTTTATTGATGATGGCTTTTATTTGCTAGTATATATATTTTCTATATATTATGTCAAATATTTTCAGCTCTAAGTAGATTTTTTTATATTACTGGAGTCAAATTTTTCTTCCATGTTTACCCAAAGCACAGTGAAGATATATACAGATTTGAACTCACTGTTGAAAGAGGGTCCCACACACCAGTATACGTATTGTGGCATTTGTCCCACTTGACAGAATAGATTTTTAGGACATCTGATCTGCTGTCCTAGACCTTTTGTAGCCACCTTATCACCCCATGCAGGCATGGCCTGGCTTCTTTGCTGCTCCCTGTGCATTTAACAGTTCCCTTTATATGCAGTAAAGCCCCCTGTCACTCTGTGTTTTCCACCCAACAGAACACATATGCACAATGCTTCATATGCAGAACACATATGCACAAGGCTTAAAAAGAAACATATTTAAGATTCATGAATCTAGGATATATCAAAAGCATTGACATTTAAAGAAAGTTAGAAAAATAAATAGAATGAACATTTTACAACAATCAAAACAAAAAGAAAAATATTTTCCCAGGAAGGGGGAAGGGAATTTCTAAATCCAGATTGGCCTCTAAGTTGCCTTCAGGCAAAAATTCTGCCCCAGGGTCCTCAAAGTGGTTTACTTCCTCATTAAAGACAGGATTTTCTTCCTGAGTCCAGGGAGGGACAGATTCTAATTTCTCAATTGAAAATTGGATCCCCTGCAGGAGGACAGATTGGTCTGGGTATTCTGTGAGGAAAGATTCCCTTTCCTCAACTGAATCTAGATTTTGGACCTCACTTAATGGTTTTCCTGAACATAGACTGGGGTAATTTTCCATTAGCACACATCTTATCCTGCACACCAAGATGTGTCTTTTTGACTGGTTTGGAGCCCATCTAGGTGGACTGTGAATATCAATGGAAGTCATTCTGGATCATGTTCTTCCTTGGTAATATATGCAGGTGCACCTGCATCACATGTGGGGTTCAGAACCAGTAGGGTGTCCAGAGGACTCAAAACCTGCTTGAGCCTTCCTACAAATTAAAAAAAAAACCCTCTATGTTCACATGATTTCTGGAGATCAGTGATGGCTTCCGATCTCTATCAGTCAACATAGATGACATCATTGATGGGTTCTTTATCTGGAGTTCTGCAGGAGCTGCTCTACGGTGATGTAAACCTGAGCATGGAAATAGGTATGGGAGTCTTAGAACTATAGAAGTTAAGGTGTGAATAATCTTTCATGAGGATCTAATGGGGGAAGCTGTAGAACTTGAGTATGGACTGAACACTGATGAGAAGTTAGTGAGTTTCTAATGAGTGGGTGCTTCTAAGTTCTTTCAAAAGGAGAACAGATATTACCTGGCAAAGAATATCCATAAAAGGATATTTTGCCAAGCTGGGGTGTACTAAGGGCTATTGGCCAATCACTCACATCCCTAGAGACTCAGGTTCCATCCCTACTCACTAGCTCTAAGGCATCTAAACAAGGACTTCTTCCTCTTTTTCTTGGTCTCATGGGTCATGCGTTCCTCCATCTGAATTTGTAAGCTCCAGAAGAATATATACACAGAAGAGCAAGTGTGAAGAGGGCATGCTGAGCTTAACATACTGTGTAAATTCTTTCAGGGTGTCATGGTTCTTTTGGTCATAGAAATCATCAGGGTAGAGGACCATCCTCATAGGGAAGATGGAATATGCTGTGGGCATATTGGTGACAAGGAAAATGAGAGCCGCCCTCCCCATCCTGAGCCTTGTACTAAAGCATTTTTCTGGCAGGATGTGCATGTTGGGAAGTGGGAAGAGACTCCTGCAAGCAGATGTTCCTCACAACCCACTTCTAGGAATTTCTCAAATACAATCCTCTAAAATTCCCTATGTGATAGGAGGAGAAAGTTGTTTCCCCACTGAATCTGACATGTTATACACAGTCCTCCTTGTCATCCATGAGAGTCCAAAACCACAACCACATCCACAACTGTGTAATCTGCTATCTACTGAAGTGCCAAGCCTCAACCCCTTGGTGAAAATCACAACTTGTGTGCAAAGAAGAAAGTTGACTTTGATTCAGAAACCTCAAAGATACCCAGTTTTCAAGGACAGAACTTACCTTTGTGCCAACATCCACTTACTTCTTCATCTTGTTCATCTTCCTCCCAGCTACGGTACAAGGATCTATACTAATGGGAGGAGAGGAGGAGGCTAACTCTATGCTTCTCCTTTTCTGAACTAACAGAACACACATGCGACTGGCTAAGTCCCAAATGGCAATGTAAACATGATAGACAAAAAGTCGAGCTGTGTCTATACAATTTCAAGGAAATTCTGTGAGGATGTTTATATGCATCTGTCCAAATAAGTGCACAATGGCTCATGCCTGTAATCCTACTAATCAGGAGGGTGAGATCTGAGGATCACAGTTTAAATCCAGTGTAGTTTGTAAAATTCTAAAGACACCTATCTTCAATTAACCAGCTTAAGGCCAGACCTGGACCTGGGGCTCAAATGGTAGAGTGCAATGAATGGGAAAGAACTCAGGCCCCAAATTCCAGTTCAAGTTGAATCCTTGCTTCTGTCTATATTCCCTCAAAGGTGTCCAAGATAGTGATTTCCTAGGTGAGGATGGACGTTGGGTGGCACTGACTCATTCCTTTAATCCTAGTCTCTCAGCAAGTAAACTGCTAAGGCTCCACTAGCTTCTGAGGCAAATGAATGTTCTGGCAGCCCAGTCCTAAGGAATTAGCTGGGAGTGCACTTCTTTGTCTCAAGCCAAGTTCCTGTGATAAGACCTCAGTGAAACAGTCTCAGAGAAGTATCAAGTATTCCAATAATCTGCCAGGGCTGGGGGAGGTAATCATCAGCCCTGGGTTTGAAAGAGGAACACTTATTTTTTAAACAGAATATCCAGCAACTGCTCCATTGTCCCCGACTCTCTATAGTGGTGGAGGAAATTTCCAACATAGAAGAGATCACCTTTCTGATAGGCAGGGAAGAGGTCCATTGCCAGCATTTCCAACAAGCCTGAGTCCAGGATCCATATGTTATAAGGCACATTCAGAGTTTGGGCTGACTCATTGTCACACTGAGGTGGTAAAAAGAATGGATCTTTGAAACATAGAAACTGGAGTACACTTCAAAACGAGTAACAGAATGGATTGAAAAGTACACAGTAAATATTTTCTCAGTATACACGTATAAAAGCACACAAGAAGAAAGGTGTACTATGGGCTAGGATGAGATTAAATAGATTTCCTGTCATAGTTATACCTGGACTGATTTGCCTTGTGATTCCATTGGTTTCTTCTTGTAAAAAGGCCTGAGACATTGGATTCATGGTTTGGCACTGATCCAATGTCTGCAGCATGGAGTAAGGCACTCACACCACTCATGCCTGAGACCTGAGCCTCTTGAACTTTGAAAACAACACAGGAACATCTTTCTTGTTCCTGAGCTACAGGACACCTGAGCTGGTCTGAGCTGACTGTAGTTAATAGTTACGTGGTGCTCAGAGTGTTCCATATTCTATTCTATTGTGAGGGAGGTAGTATCATCTCTCAGAGCCCAATGATCTAAGCTGCTTGCTCACATAAGACCATGCCAAAGACAAACTGGAGGCTGAAATCTCCCCTCCCACATCATTCTATACACATGTGGACATTATCAAATCCCAACATCCTCAGCTAGGCCTACGAACCAGCATGATGTCAGCCTCAAGGAACCCTTTCTAGGTCAGATCCAGGCCTTATTTGTCACTATTTTTCTCATCCTGCACAAATCATTTTGCTCCTCAGGCCCTCTCAGCCTGCCATATGTTTCTTGCATGTATTTTTGACATCTACTTCCTAGGACATTGTTAGGTTTTTGTTTCCTAATTTTCTGTTTGCTCTTGAAGCCCCTCTGTGCTGTCATGTGGAAAAAAGGCAAGTACTTAGAGGTGGGAAAATCAAACAAGTATTGAAAAACAAACCTTACACATATAGTCAGACATTTTTATGGGTGTTCATTCTTGTAAGATAAAAGACTATTCTTGATACTTTGCTCATATTTTATGATAGAGGGGAGGAGAAGAAGGGAAGAGGTGCTGAATTTTCTTTTCATAATTCAATGATTATTATTTTAAAATACTGTAGTTGAAGGAATGTAATATTTAAAGATTAAAGCTGTGCTCCTGTTCTTTTTATAAGCTAGTCATTTATAAAGTATTCCTCACTGAAGTCTTGTCATTTGTGTCCCATGAACTATCCTCCTCATTCAAAATAATCAGAAAAAACCTTCACAAATAAGTGGGCTGTTGTCTAATCTCCAGATACGAATTTAAGATTCAACATTGCCTGTGAATCTGTGTGTGTAGATGTGTGTGGGAGTGTGTGTGTGAATGTGTGTCTGTGCATATGTGTGTTTTAGGACTTGAACTCAGGGGCTATATGATATTCGCTTTGAGTGTAGTGCTCTACCAATTGTGCCACAATTCCACTGCAAGTTTTCTGTAGTGAACTGGAGAGGAGAGACTCATAAAATTTCCTGCTCAGGCTGTCTGAACTAAATCTCAGGTCTCAACCTCCTGATTAGCTAGAGTTCTAACTATGAGCCTCCAGAACCTGGTGATAAAACTGGAGGCAGTGGGGTTGCAAGTTTTAGTCCAGCTTCACAACATTCTATATCATAAAACAGCAATAGTAAAGCCCTATATCAAAATACAATAATAAGATATAATTAGAATACAATTTAGTGATATAGTCTGCTAGCATAACTTTCAGGAAGCCTTGTTCTTAATGATTTAGCATTAGAAAACCAAACAAAATGAGATAATTTCAGTAGACTCTACAAATTTTTTAATCCATCATATAATAATTTCAAAACATTATAATAAACTGGAAAACATTCATACTTATAAGGAGAATGCAAAAAAGATAAATGATGGCAGATTATGAAATGGAAAATTCTACACTGCAGGAAAATTATTGTCATGGTGAATATATGGTGGTATTGTCACAGTGAATATATGATAATGTTCTTCAGAACAGCAATAGGTAAATATATATTTACTACATATAGTCTAACTTTTCTCTGTCTCTCTCAACTTCCAATCTTCTACTGCACATTATCAGTGTATTCATGTTTATGGTATATTCCAAAATAACTAGTAGAGTCAGGTTGCCAAAATACATTAGCTTCAATGTTTTAGGAGATAAACATGCTAATTATATTGACTATTTTATATATTAAACATGTAGTGTGTTATCATTGTACTCTCTAAGTATGTACCTACACTTCTTCAAAATGAAACGGAATACAACAAGGTTTTGCTTGTAAAGCTAGCTATTAGGGACATCAGTTCCAGACCAGTGTAGTTTTACCTGCAATGCTCCCCAACTCCTAGCTATGCGTGATGGAATACATCTATCATCCCTGGTCCATGGGGAGCTGAGAGCAGGAGGACTTCAATTTCATGCCATACTAGGCAAGAACTTCCACATGGCTCCATCTCAACCAAAGAAGGTTCAACACTGGTAGCACCTATCACCCCCACGTAGGTGAAAATAAAAATAAGAGCATTGTAGTATAAGAAACAAACAATATTAGAACATGCTAATACAAACCATCATGAACAACACTCACCTAGTGTTTGCTTCTCATACCTGTAATCCTACCGATAGCTAGGATTATATATGTGAGCCAGAGGCAACAAGCAGTTCATCATTTTAAAAATGACTATTTGAAGTCAGGTGCCAGTGTCTCATGCCTGTAACCCCAGCTACTCACAATGCTGAGATGTGAGGATTGCAGTTCAAAGCCAGACCAGGAAGAAAAGTCCCCATAAGACTCTAGTCTCCAGTTAATTACTCAAAAAGAAGAAGTGGCTTTGTGGCTCTATTGGTAGAGTGCTAACTAACTTGAGCTCAGAATCTCAGAGACATTGTCTAGGCCCTGAGTTGAAGCCCCACAATTGACAAAAAAAACAATAAGCATTGTAATGTCTGAATTTCTTTTTTTATTGTGAAAATACTGTATAAAGGGGTTACAATTACATGGGCAAGATAATGAGTACATTTGTTATCAAGCATTGTAGCCTCCTCCTTTGTTTCCCCTTTCATCCCTTCCCATCCTCCCTCTGCTCCCTCACCCAATCCTCCCCTCCCACCAAATTTGTATAGTTCATTTTCGACATAAAGACTTGTACATCTCATTGTTGCAATGGGTCCACCTGTATCCCTATTTGAACGATTTCTTTTTTTCCCTCCCCCTCCACAAATTATACCGACATCAAATACAATGAAAGCAGGGGTTATGCCATGGGGGAAGGACATATAAAGTAACAAAGAAATAATCTTGTAAATGTGTTAGAAACAATCGCATGAAAGAAAAAAAACATTTTAATACATATCTTAGGGTTTATTTCCCTAACATCAAATTATCTGACCTTTTCTGCTTGACTCAGACATATACTAGTTATTGCAAATAAGGGAAACCATGGGACCTATATTTCTTTGTGCCTGGCTTACATTACTTAATATAATTTTTTCCAAGTCTTTCCATTTCCTAACAAATGGGGCAATGTCATTCTTTCTGATGAAGGAACAGAATTCTATTGTGTATACAAACCACATTTTCTTGATCCATTCATCTACTGAGGGGCATCTGGGTTGGCTCCATATCTTAGCTATGGTAAATAATGCTGCTATAAATATAGTCGTGCTGGTAGCTTTAGTGTGGTCTTGTTTGTGAACATTTGTGTGAATGCCCAAAAGTGGGATTGCTGGGTCATAGGGGAGCTCTATGTGGAGTCTTTTGAGGAACCTCCATGCCACTTCACAAAGTGGTTGAAAAAGTTTACACTCCCCAACAATGGAGTAAGGTTCCCTTCTGTCCACATCCCCTCCAGCATCTGTTGTTGTTAGAGTTCTTGATCATAGCCATTCTAACTGAGGTGAGGTGGTATCTCAATGTTGTTTTGATTTTCATTTCTTTTATGGCTAGGGAGGTTGAGCATTTCTTCATGTGTCTATTGGCTACGCTTGTTCCTCTTCAGAGAAGTTTCTCTTTAAGTCTTTAGCCCACTTATTTATTGGGCAGTTGTTTCTTTCAATATTTGTTTTTGGGGATTTAATTTTTTGGGTTCCAGGTATATTTGATATATGAGACCCTTGTTTGTTGTATGGCTAGTGAAGATATTCTCCCAAATCATGGGTTTTCTATTGATCTTACTAGCTATATCCTTTGCCATGCAGAAGCTCTGCAATTTCACACAATCCCATTTGTTCAACCTTTCTTTGATTTGTTGTGCTTCTGGGGCTCTATTAAGAAAATTTCAGCCTGTGCCAAGGAGACCTAGAGTTTCTCCTATTCCATCCTGTAATGTTTCAGAGTGTCTGCTTTGATTCCAAGGTCTTTGATCTATTTGGACTTGATTCTGGTGCAGGGTGATATATAAGGATCTAGCTTTAGTTTTCTACAAGTAGTTAACCAATTTTGCCAGCACCTAATGTATGAATTTCTTGTGAACTAAAATGAAAGCTGTGGTATACAATTCTACAGACTACTACAGATTTCATTATATTTGTTGTTAGAATTAGTAGCAGCACTTGAACAAAGGACATTTTTTTTCATAAACTAGGCCATACTGGTCTCTAATTAGAGGAAACTGCTGCACTCATATGTAGTATTTTTTGGTTGTTTTTTGTTTTGTTTTGTTTTGTTTTTAGAACAGGATGAGAAACCTTCTTTCTGCCTGGGGCCATTTGGATATGTATAACATCATCCACAGGCTAAGCAGAATTAATAGTAAAGACATGACACAGTCAACTGGCAATAAACTTACTTGTCTTTATGCCATGTTCCAAATGATTTGATTAGCTAATATGTCCCTATGGCATATAGTTTCCTATTCCTGCATTCCTCAAAATACAAGCATGTTCTACCAATTCAGATTTGAGCCAGGAAATATGTAGTATCAGTGCCAAGAGTGAAGGAAAACTGTAACACAACCAGGGAAGCATGCAACCAACACTTCAGTAGCTGGACACTGGGGACTCAGGCCTATAATCTGAGCTACTCAGGAGGCTGATGATCACAGTTCAAAGCCAGCTCCAGTGAGAAAATCTGTAAGACCTTTCTCTCCAGTTAACAACCAAAAATCCATAAAGGGAGCTGGGGCTCCAGAGGTAGATTGCCTTATTACAAAACTCAGGGCAGCACCCAATCTTGAGTTCAAGCTGAAAGTCAGGCACAAAAACAAAAAAAATCAAAAACAACAACAAAAAAAACAGAAACTGGGAGAAAGCTCAGAAAAGGATGGGATTGTCTACAAGACAAATGTACACATTACATTATTGTGAAATGGTAAAATCACTGTACACACCTGAGTAACAATTACATTTAAAAAAAGAATGAGAAATCCCAAAGCCATAGGGCCTTATGATGTGCATCTGCTTTCCAGAATTTTAAAGTCCCATCATCTGAGCTGGTAGCACATAGGTTGTAGCCCAGGGTGACTAAAAAATATGAAGGCAGAGTTCTTTTCATATTGTCCCAGCAAATCTTTGATTACTTTAAGCAAAAAAGCAAACAAAGCAAAGCAAACAAAGTGAACTTTAAGGTTAATTAGGCTGCTATTAAAGATTCAGATGTTGGTACACTTTGTGGAGAGAAAGGGAAAAAACGAATTCTTTAAATAAGGATACAGGTGGACTCATTGCAACACGTCAAAAAACAAACTTTAAAACTTTGGCGTGGGAGGTGGGAGATGGGAAGAGATGGGAAGAGGAAACAAAGGAGGAGGCAACAATGCTTCATAAGAAATGTACTCATTATTTTGTTCATGTAATGGCAACTTTTCTGTACATTAGTTTCACAATTAAAAAAATTGAAAAAAAAAGATTCCAGGCAGATTTATACTGTTAAATGATGAGTTAGTACATATGTTTTGTAGATACTGAACTCACATGTGTCAGAAAAATATTCTTGAGTTCATAACTAGAAACTCTGAAGTGTAAGGTATATTAATTAGGTAAGTTTCATTAGGTAGCCAATGAAGAGAACAGCACATGGTATTCAGTCAGGTAAATTAGTTTATTTTTATTTATTTATTTTTGAGTCCAGTTGTGGGGCCTGAACTCTGGGCCTAGGCACTGTCCCTCAGCTCTTCAGCCCAAGGCTAGCTCTACCACTTGAGCCACAGTGCCACTTCCGGCTTTTTTCTTTTTGCTTATGTGGTGCTGAGGAGTCGAACCCAGGGCCTCATGCATGCAAGGCAAGTGCTCTACCTCTGAGCCACTTTTCCAGCCCATGCCATACATGGTGGAGAGGCATGTAATAAAAAGGGGGGGGTTTGGCAACCCAACCTAGGGCCAAGTCTTATCTAGGCCAAGGATGAGATGAGGTATGCCCAGGTTGATGAAAAGTCTGGCCAAACTGGATCTGGATGTGACCTCAGGGCCTGGGACTCTCTTCTGGTCAGATGGAAAGTGTGATCAGAGGCTGATCAGGTTGTGACTCTGCAGTGACTCTGCATGGGGGGAGGTGGCTGCTTCCAAGAGTCCCAGATAACTATGTAACACATAAAGGGTGGAAACTTAGCCAAGAAGTGGGGAGGTGTCTGCATAGGGTCTGCATTGCCTGGGGCAGACCTAATACCAAATACAGGTAGTACCTCTGCCATGTGATTCCTGACTCCAAACAACTCATTCTCAATCATTTCTTCCTTCCTTCCTTCCTTCCTTCTTTGCTCCTTCCTTCGTTCCTTCGTTCCTTCTTTCCTTTCTTTTCTCTCCCCATCTCTCCCTCTCTCTACCAATCTCTCCTTTCTTTCACTAAACCTCTCTCTGTCCCCTACCTCAGTATTCTCAACTCTCAAATAATGAACACTTGCTGAGTTGAACTCACAAGCTGGGAAGAGTAGCTCAATGGGCGAATATGAAATTTAATTTAATGTTTCCTTACACCTCTACCACAGATCATTGGAATCAAATAATGAACACTCAGCAGCATGGCATCTCAAGCTATTTGGAGGAGGAAAGCAAGCACGTTTTCACTGCATTCTGTGAGCTCCACCCTGGGAAGATGGGGCAGTCTCCTCCCTCCTCTTGGCTGAATCTCAGCCCAGTTTCTGCATCAGAAGAGGTGACTGCCTCCAAGTGAGCCAGTTACCTAAGTGACACAGGTACTGGGCAGAAATTAGCCTCTTGTGATGCTGAGATTAATTGCATGATTCAACATGATCCACTAGTTTGTTGAGATTGGGACTTCCTAAATTTTTGGTTAGGCTATGTTCAAATTGTGATCTATTTATTTCTGATTGCTAACCATGATTATAGTTGTGAGCTAGCACATCAAATCATTCAAAGTCCTTTATCACACATGGAAGACATGAGGTTTTCCAAATGACATACAAGTTGACAGACAACAAAATAAGTCCTTAATTCTGGTTAAGATGTGTTCTTAATGTGAAACAAA